>NC_057812.1:492578568-492797736 GCF_018294505.1 Triticum aestivum | reverse complement strand
ATTAACACCCCTCTCTCTTGTAAAGTCCGGACCCCAACATAGGTCTCTATCACTTTGTCTCTCGGGCATGCACACATCTCTTCCCTCACTCTCTAGGTCTCCCGCTATCTCTCTTACCCAAGCACACGCACTATGTAGAGTGTATATTTCCCATACACACAAATCGTCGCCCCCAAACGTCTATCTCCCTAGTTATGTGGTTCTCGCGCACTCACATCACACACCACCCCCACTGCAAACAAGCACACTTTGTCTCCTTGTGCACCACTCTCCTCTTTCTATCTCTCCCACATGCGGACCCGCCCCAGCTCCTTCCCTATATACATATATGTCGTGACTCTTTGCATAGCTCTCTAATGTATAATCATTCTCGATTTCGCACATTGTTCTCTACACCATCTATTCTAGACCTCTTATGAAGTCTCTATCACACACACGATGACTCACTTCCCTTGCGTCTCCGTTCATAGGCCAATTTCGGACAACATCAACATTGTCTCCCTATCTATACGCCATTTATGGACACAAACGACCCCTCTCGCCCCCTCTCTTCCTCTCTCTCTCTCTCTCCGTCGCTAGCTCTCTCTTTCTCTCGCTCTCACATCCCTCTCCCACACACACACTCGATGTCTCTTCCAAATAGTCTGCTCCCCCCGCTCGCACACGTGCTATCTCGCTACTACACATGTCACACCATTCCCGCTTCCCTTATGCTAGGTTTACATCATCAGTGGTCTCTCTACTCCACATACACTCTCTCCCTATCACACACAAACGCGTGCACAAACACACACAGACACACACAAACACCCATTTATCTGGATCCTCATCTCTCCTCATGTCCGCATGTGTATCTCACACACTCACTCTCTAATTATGTATATGTGTCTCCATGTTACACAACACAAAGCCCCATGTACATGTCTCTCTCTATCCTCCACACACATAGACACAAAGAATCTGTTATCATTGCCTCAGTATCTAACATATCACACACGCACATTGTCTCTCTCTCTCTCGCAAACACACTCAACAAGGGTTTCCCCATGAATAACTTACCGTCTATTCATCAACAATCGTGGCAGTACGGCGAACACCAGACGTGAAAAAGAATAAATCTACACGTGCTTAGACCACCTAGTATGACTACTAGGACTAGAGCAAGCCAAAAAGCGCGTCGCCGTCACCCCCTCCTTGTCAACGACGGGAAAATCTTTGTTTTACACAGTCGAGAAGTCATTGTGCTAAGGCCCCACATGCCGAGGCGTTGAATATGATGTAGATGCTAGTTTACGAAAGTAAGTATCGATAATACGTTTGTATCTCCATACTTATATTTCTTCTCTTATAAAAAACCGAGTTGGTGATGATGGTACGTGTGCCATCTTGCAATATAGACCGTCCGATCTATATCCGATGGATGGAAATTAAACTAAAAGATACCCGCACCCCTCTCCACATTTGCAGACAAGGCCTTCCCTCGTTCATCCTTATCTCCAACAAACCTCATTGTTGAGCAATTAAGAAAGGAAGCCTCTGGAACAAACTGGCCTGGTGGTCGCTGCCGGCGTCATCAATCCCCATGCCTCCGCTCAATCCGACCACCAACCACCACCACACCCCACTCCTATTCACCTTATCTCATATTTCTCGAGATATCATTAGTTTTTACACATGGGATTACTCCCGCAAGGGTCAATCACAACAAGTGTTTTATAAAAAATGCATGTTGATGTTCCGTGCAATGCACGGATCTTGCTAGTACTCCTACACAAGACTAAGTTGGTGATGCTGGTGTGTCTGCCATCTGTCGTTTCTGACCATTAGATCTACATCTAACGATTGTGAGGTAAGTTGTTGCCTTTTCTCACCAACATCCCACTTGTCTACCAATTTGCAGAAAAACCCATAATTAGTATCTTAAAACCAACCACATCCTTCCCTGACCTCACCAAAATAGCCCAAGGAATATATTCTAATTGAAACATAATATATCTCTAGTGACATATGTATATCAAAATTAGAGTGTTTTCTACCAAGTTTGTGAATATGTATTATTCTAATTATGATTCGTTGCAACGGACATGAACATTGCTAGTATTTCCAACCATGCATTTTTTCCTAGTATTCCATAGTTTTGAGCTTTCCATCAAGATATTAGTCACTCATGGTTGATATTTACTTTCAATCATGTACACATATGCACTATGTAACTAGCCTTGCTTATTGGCTTCTAAAGCTTAACTTTCACTCCTACTTACAATATGTAGAGTATTTAACTAAAAACTACCACTTTCAACCAGCCCTAGGAAGAATCTATTATACAAAAAATAGCAAAAGCATACCCAAAATTTCTTAATCCACGCCAAAAACTACCTAGTGCTCCTACCGATTAGGTTCGTTTAAACCCATTTATGACAAGGTTGGCCCACACGTCCATGCTGACGAGGCAGCTTAAACCAACACATTTTGTTTGACCGTTGACACAAGGGACCCACATCTGACCTTCTATCCTATTATTCCCCCTCAAATCATTATTTTTCCTGAACATTACTTCAAACAGTACTGATGCGTGTTCGTCGGTGGCACCGGTGATGAGCGAGTTGGCCGCTGCTCTGCCGGACGGGCCGGACACCGCGCTGGCCTCCGCACGGGTTGGCAGGCTGGCCCGAGCGTGACTCACGAGCGAGCAAGCTGCCACGCTGGCCTTCACTCGGGCCAGATGGCTGGCCTTAGCGCGGCGCGCGAGAGTAAGCCGCCGCGCTGCCGTGCCAATCTAGCTAGCAAACCTTGTAGACAAGCAGCTGGATGGAGCTATCTTGGCTAGCTAGTGGCCGCGAGCGCTGGACGGAGCTGGCATCCGGGCTGCCGCAACATGGGCTCTGCACCGCCGGCGGTTTTGACCTCGCCTTCTACCGGTGGCGGTAGCTGCGTCCCATGGCCTAGGATGACTAGGTGGACGGGCCGGAGGTAGGAGGTCACTCGAGGATTTTTGTTGGTAAGAGCATGTACAATGGTTGATAAGGTAGTCTTATCTTAAGTTTGCCACATATGCAAGTGGTAGTAGTTTCTTGGCATTTTAGTGGTTTCTTGCATTATTAGAGCAAGTAGAATAGAGCTGAGTCAGCGGGCTATAAGAAATAAACTAGTATATTTCTGCTTAGTTGGAGGAAAGAGAAGAGGAGAGAGAAGGTAAGCGGGCTCTTCGTGAAGAGCCAGCTCTAGCACGTGCTCCTGGGCACTTTGTGAGAATGAGAAGTGGGACACATAATAAAAAAGTAGTACACTCTTTTGATCTATTATTGTACATGTTGGCTATAAGATGGGCTGTAGATGACATGGCACTGGCTTATAGCCAGCAGCTGGCTATACTATTAACCATGCTCTTATGGGTTTCTTGTAAGGAACAATGTACGTACTACTAGCGACAAAAGGCGATTCTAGGTTGCGTTGTACTCCAACGAGTACTACTAGTGGTCGCGGGAGTGTATACCTTGTTTTGTGGGTTCGATCCCGGCCGAACGTACGACAGCCTTTTTAAAAAAACAGTACTACTACACTTTGCTGCGAGCCAATATTTTACACGGGTAGTTTGAGTTTTGAAGTCAAATGGACATGCGGCCCCACAATCTGGGTGCAGTGGACAGCCTAGCCACGTGAACGGGTTTTCCTTCCCAGCATCCCGTGGCTCGCGTGCTCGCCCTAGCCGCACCTCGCTTGCAGCTTCCTCATCAGCTAGTAGCATATTTAAACTAGTGCCTCCCAATTAAGCCTGAGGAGCCGGAAAAGCCTGGCGGGGCATTGGGAACTGTGCAATATGGCTCTATACGTAAAGTGCTCTACTACTACTTTGTAGCTTGTGGCTTTGCACGCATGGACTTCACTCCATTATCAGCTCTACTATAAAAGAAATTCCTCTTGACGTGTTTTTTAATGGAGGCAAAAGCTTTGCTTCATCTCATTCATAAAGAAGGAACTACTAATAAAGTTCGACGAGATCCATTACACCTCCACAAATGGAAGCGAAAAGCCTAGTCTTGCTGTATCAAATAACTCAAATGTTCTGCCCCCGCAGTAACCGTCGCTGATAAACATGCTGCTAGTGTGTGCGTGAGAGGAGCGGCTGAGTAGGCCAGCTACGTGAGAGGAGCGGCTGAATAGAGCACCGAGAGTACCCACTAGGCCACTACGCATGTGTACTTCCCTGCATTGATAGTACAACGATGGTTCTAGAGAACAGTAGTACCCTCCACTTCCAACTGTAGCTCATTGGCCCTGATATTCAAGAGTTCAAAACTGGTGCACTATACTAGACTAGACTAGAAGTACAGTACATCGCACTACTAGTTGAGAAAAGTAGTACTAGTACTGCTACAATACGAGTACGTACTCCTCTATCACATAATGTAAGACGTTTTTTGACACTAGTTGGCGTGTACAAAAAATGGCAAAAACATACCCAAAATTTCTTAATCCACACCAAAAACTACTACCTAGTGCCAAAAATTTCTTACTAGTGCTATTATTTACAGTATAATGCAATCCCATAACGTTCCATAATGCTAGTACTAGTAGTAAATAATAGCCTCACCCCTTCGCTGAGGAACGATCTACAGTTGGAAGGGACGAGGCCTTGCGGTTACTACGCTCTTATCTCCTTCTCGCCAGTTCCCCTCCCCCCGAAGAGAAGGCAGTTCATCGCTGCTCCCATGGATTCGCCAGGCGGTTCCCCTCCTCGTCGGGGCTGGGAGACCTTGGATGATGATCCTCTGGGAGAAATCGCACGCCGCTCCGACGTCCTCACCACCGCAAGACTCGGTGCTTCCTGCACCAACTTTTTCAAGATGCTGCTTAAACAGGCTTGGGAAAAGGCCATGCTTGTTGGTCTTCCATGCATCCTCGTGGAGAAGGTTCTTCTATGGGACAATCCTTCGAAAAGTCCACCGCTCCCTGGCCATGGTTGCACATTGACTCCGCTAGAGTTGCCGACATTGAGAGGTAGTCCGATTTTGTCCGATGAGCAGGTCAGTAATGGAGTTTGATCATGTAGTACTTAGTTATTCCATTTCCATCCCGTAATTTCTCCGCTGCCCACAGTCTTATATATAGGTCTGGGTCGGTGCCAACGAAGATTGGCTTGCATACCTCCGGCCGGATACCACCATCATTTTGCACAACATCCACAGCAGTGCGGCCGTTCCAGTAGACCCCTTCTCCACCATTGGGATCGGCCTTCCGGACTGGTTGGGCTTGAAGATGACGCCTACATGAGATTGAAGAAGATAGCAATTGTGGACCCGCCGACAAAGCGACACGGCTACAACGATTACTATCTCATCGCGGTATTCGACATAAGGATTGCCATCAATGCAAGAGGCAGTAACGGCAGAGGCTGGCGCATGTTGGCGGCGGCAGATTTGTACCCCTACACGTTCGAAGACGTCGTGCGCCATCGAGGCCGCATCTTTGCGGTGACAAGCCAAGGGACTTGTTTCATCTGGTTGCCATCCTACGATACGGGAGATTACAAATGGAATGCACAAACCATCATTTGCATCCCTAACGGTACTCCATTATTTTGCAGGGACCAGTCATCCCCCGATCAAAATAAGATCGCCGCTCCTAAATGTGCATTTGCATCCGCGATTCGGTCTAACCTGGAACCTTGTAGCTGACTTTGGCATATTGGGATCAACTATCTTAGCAGTCGTTACCCATGGTACCACTGATGTGCAACATGGTCACACAATCTACCACGATCGAACCATCACCATCTACCCAGGTATTCCATTTTTTAACCCTCTCACCTTCTCTTTCATTGTTGTACTAGTAGTATACTTTGTAGTACTAGTAGGAGTACTTTTTACCTTGGAGGACGCGTATATCTAGCTAGGCCCTTGAAGACTTGAACCCACTAGTTGCCACCATTTTTGTTTTTCCATGTCTTACTATCTCATCCATGTAGGCAAGAGTGGCTATATATAATAAGCCGATTATTTTACTTCCTCTATACCGGAGTAGTACTATTTGCCGCACAGTATTACTGACCGCCATATTTGAGCACAACATTATTATGCATGGACCTTGATTATGTATGTCACAATGTGTCCAGATCTGGGATGCTACGTGTACCAGATGAACGGTGCCGAGTTCGACCCCCGTGATGCTACGTGGGTGCCGAGGAACACTCTTGGAGAGTACTCGCTTTTCATCGGGGACAGCTACCCCATTGTGAAGCGGATGCCACCTTCCATGCACGACACGGAAGGCCTGCCGTTCATGAAGCATGGTTGTGTCTTCAGTGCGCACCGCCGGATGAACGACATGCTGGGACACGCTATCCCTAATTTATGCCGCTTCAGCTTGGATGAGTCTCCATCGTGTGGAACCGGACTAGAAAACTGCGACAATGATTCCCGTTGCCCACCGCTATGGATCGTGTCATCCATGAAGAACACCTGGGACTGGAACCTGGAGGAGGACATGTAGCCCATCTATAACGTGTAAGTGGGGTACGGTAATTGTGAACGGTAGCGCTGTGAATATGTAGACTAGTCGTGCACAAATTTATCACATGAATTGGAGATGAACTTGTGTGGCATAGTGGCATTTGTCCTTTAGAATTTATTACTAGTAAATGTGTTATGTGTACGTGCAACTTGTGTGGTTGTTGCACGGGCTCCAACACACTCTTTGAGAAAAAAAAGGTGGCACATCTTTGGATATACGTGACGTGGCGGCATCATACAGTAGCATCGTTCGCTATAGTTGTAGTACACTCCTACTAGGACGAAAACTCCTATAAAACCTTGCGCTTGGCCCTTTGCCTCTTCGGGAGGTTCAACAATTCGTACTCGTGTGAACCTTGCACTTGGCTCTTCGCCTCTTCGGAAGGTCCAACAATGATGATACTACAGTACAATATGCTTCTGGCAATCTGACACCGATTGAACTGCTGCACGTCCACCGCGAGGGCGAGGGCGGGGCGAGGGAGAGGGAGAGGGCGTTGTAGTCAAAACCCTCTCCTCGTCCTGTGAACCACCACGCGCGTGGGCGAGGGAGAGGCCTAGTAAGCAAGCTTCTCCTTGTTCGACGAGTTGACGGGACATATCAAAGCAGTACTAGTACTAGTAGTAGTAGTCCATACTGCGTCCTTTCCGATTAATATGGCTTAATTTGAAACGAGAAAAATGCACTGGCAATCAACGTATGTAACAATACGCTCTTTACGGTCACTATATATAGTTTTGCGGTGATTATACGATCACTAGCTCATCATAGAGCACCGTATTGCACCCTACTGACCGGCCACATAGTCGACGTGGCACTTTGTTGACTAGTTAAATTGTCACCTGGTTTCTGGGTCCCACCTGTCAGTTGGCAGAGCAAAGAAATCAGTTAAACAAAACTTTACACAAGCGTGATACGAGTCCAACCCTTGCGCGCGAACCGCCCTGGTTGTGTATGTGAGTGCATGCACGTGTCCTCCCTCGGTCTTCCAACAAAGAGTGTACATCGGCTATAAAACGAAGAGTGTAGTACATGATGTACATCTACACTTCCAATGCATTTAGCCTTTAATCTAAATCGATATTGATTGACTAATGCACCAACTTGTGCTGTAGGTATAGGCTACATGTCTATCCTTAAATACAGCATGCAACGGCCTTCATCTAATCTTCTTATCTCAATGGTCGCACGCACACATAAGTCTGCTACTTTTGGGCGTTAAATATGCCCTGGTCAATGTGTAAATCTCTAAATGTACAGTCTTTCACGGACGTAGGGAGTAGGTTGAGCACTTGAGCGTGAGCGTGTGTGTTGCATCGTGTGCTTTGTGCCACATGGGTGCATGAGTGTTGCATGCGTCCATGTGTACGTGTGAGTGTTGCATGTTGCATGCACGCATGCATGCATGGGGCTTACTCCCTCCCATTGACATGTTCATATTTCAAGCTTCCTTTGTTCCCTCCATATGGTGATACTCCCTCTGTTCCCAAATAGTACGGAGCAAAAGCCTCCCTCTGTTCCCAAATATGGAGTATTTCTCTTTCTACAGATTTCAACAAGTGACTAGGTACGGAGCAAAATGAGTGAAGTGAGCGTAGAGGCATAGGGATACTGTAGAAAGGAAGTCCTCGTGATCCATTATTCCCCATCTCAGTCAGAGAGAACTATTCAACTAGTCTTCACAGTGAAGTGACAGTACACGCTGCAGTAGATGGGACACGTAATTAATAAGCTGAACCATCATGTTGGTGTTACTAAATCAGCCTTACCCAGTACTGCCATCTCTTCTTCTTCCTCCTCTCTTCTTCTTCCTCCTCTCTTCCCCATCGTCGGCCGCACACCATTTACCCCCGCTCACTGCTTGCCCGCCCGCGCCATCTTCCTTGGTAGCTCGCGCGTACCATATCCCCCCGCTCACTGCTCGGCCACACGAGGAGAAGCTTCTTCGCTCGGCCACCCGAATCCACTTCCCCGCTGGCCTGCAGGCACCGAAAACCCTAATGGCAGAACCGACTGACACGCAGAGCCGCGATTGGAATTCCCTCCCCGATGTTCTCTTGGAGCAAATTCGTAGTCGTATGGACCTACTCAGCACCGTCCGTCTGGCCGCATGCTCGGTGTCTTTGTACCGTCTACTCATCTGCAACCGGCTGGCTCTTTTCAAGACACCCTGCTTGCTGATGCCCGATCCTCGCAGGTGGCCCAGACACCGATTTGACGATCCTATGGAGGTTGCCGTGGTGCCCCTCGACATGCTACCACTACCTGTCCACCTGTCCTTCATGTGTGGCCACTACTGGGCGGGCATGAAGGCCAACTGGATCGTCCTCATCCACCACACCGGTAGTTTGTGGCATCTCGTGGATATCTACACCCAGCGAGAGATCACCCTTCCATCGTTGGATACCGCCGCCATCGAGCCTCGCGGCCCGCCGGACACTCCTGTCTACTACGCACGAGACGCGTCAAGCTTTTGGTTCGACCTCTATTTGCAGAAAGTTGTAATCTGCGAAGTGTCCACACCATCAGAAGACTACATGGATTACAAGCTCATTGCCTTGTTCAACATGGGATTAGTCTATCTGGAATCCGGTCGCCATACATGGTTATGGCTCATCATCAATCCTGTTGAGGCAACATTTATGTCTGATGCTATAGTGCACGATGGCATCGTTTACGCGGTCGACGCACAGATTGGCTGCCTATACTGGTGGAATCTATCGTCGTGTAATTGTTCTATCCCATCTCATCTTTACCTTATGAATACGACTGCATGTTCATTTGTTACAGATTTAGAATGCATAGCATGTCTATAACCACATCATTGCTATATGTTCCTCTCATTTCCTAGATTTTTATGACCACACATGTTATTGTTAGAGTTGATATGAGAACAATTGGCATCTAATGATTGTTAGAATACATATTATGAGCATAACATCATGATTGCTATATGTTACTCTCGTTTACAAGATTTTTATAACAACGCATGTTATTGCTTAGAGTTGATATGAGAACAGTAGTAGTAAGTGCTATGGTAGAATATGAGTAGGCGCTGTCATAGCTGTTTTCCTCTCATTGTTACATGATGTTTGAACCATGACATATTGCTAGAATATGAAAGCCATTGGCTTATTTTTTAACTTGGGGTATGATTATGACCACGGCATTGCAATTCTCTGTCTATGATATGTGTCACTGTTATAATAATCTTAATTCCACACATACTCTGAACATGATTGTTTATTTTTGTCCTTTTGGTCTCCAATTTGAATTGTTGCAGCAGACGCAAATGCACTGGCCTTCATGATTCCAGGACCTGGAATCATACCAGCCGATGGGTGGTGGTTTATCGCTCGTTCTGCTGACGGCAGTCATTTGATGCTCATTCGCACGTACCAAATTGACCAAACCATTACATCAAACCACATGCAGTACAATGCGTGGGGAGTTCGTGACATTGATGGCTATGGCTGCTTCGTGTTCGAGAAAGATCCCAGCTCCGTTGGGCCAGGCGTATTCAACTGGAGGCGGGTTTACAGCCTCGGCAACCACTCCTTGTTCCTCGGGCTCAATTATCCGATCATCCAACCAATCATCGATCAAATCACCGGCGATGATTATTGTGCTATGCAACTTCCATTCACGAGGGGGGCTGTGTTTACACATCATACCATGGGTTTCATGAATCACCATATCCAGAGATTCGTCGACACAGCTTGTTGCCAGATAATCTTCCGTGTGTGAAAGGCATCAAGCTTCCATGCGATGGATGGATTTTGCAAACCCGACATGCGGCGATGTGGTTCATGCCAACAGCAAATATGCACAACTTGATTCGTGCTGATATCTAGGCTGAGCCATGTATTCTTCTGCTATAGCACGACCCTCTTTTGTTGGATATTATGTATTGTTGTTAGTTTGAAGCACTCCTCTGGTTTGAAGGATGGATACCTTCCTGGGATCAAGTGCATCCTAACTCACCTGAGTAGGATGTACTAAAAATGATGATGGAGATGTTGTGCAGAAGCCATATATATATATATCAGTTAGGCTTCAAGTGCGTACTTGTTAGTTAAACCTATGTATAAATTGTGACACTAAATACGACTAGTAAGTAGTACAGTAGTATTACTAGTATATGTCGGTCAAATTATTCATCATGTCCACACATTGAATTGACGTGACAACACGCTGCGCGTGAGGTGTCACAAGAATCCCGGCGATGTGTTCAGGTATTCTAGAGTTCAGATTTGGAGTACCACTTATCTGTCGAAATCTTTCATCATTCACTTAAAACAGTCGATTGATCATACATTGAGTACCATATAACTGGAATTACCGATGCAAGTCGAAGAAGGATTGGCCGGTGCTGCCGGCTGGCGTCAAGTTCGATCCCACGGATCAGGAGCTGATCGAGCACCTTGAGGCCAAAGTGAGTGCTGACAGCGCGAGATTTTAGTCTCTCATCGATTTGTTCATACCAACCATCGACAGCGAGCATGGCATATGCTACACCCAACCTGAGAAACTTCCAGGTAAGACACCGATCGGCCATCTACTTGCACAAACATATTCGTTTGTTTATAGCTCTATTTTTCTTTTTAGACGCAGACTTGGTGAAGCAATTACAATTTGACAGTTAATAAAAAGTGAAACAAGTGACTGCAACATGCCAAAGATGTTATGAAAATGCCAACTAGGTACACTAAAACCTACATCCACAATACTGCAGGTATCACACTGAGTGGCCTAAGGAAGCATTTCTTCCAGCGCAATTCTAGGGCGTTCAGAAGGGGCACGTGGACGCGTCGCAAGATACAATCGGAGTGTGGCATGCACGCGATGTGGCACAAGACCGGCAATACCTTGCCGATGATGGTCAACGGCCGGCAGACGGGTAACAAAAAAGGTTCTGGTGCTACACACCAACAAGAACTTCGACCAGCAGAGGACCAACTGGGTGATGCACCAGTACCACCTCAGGGACCTGGAGCAAGAGAAGGAGCGGGAGCTGGTCCTCTGCAAGATTTTCTACCAGACGAACACTAGGACCAGGAGTAAAAAGATTATAAGTTAGTTTGGTATTGGTAGTTGTACTACCTTGTCGTCCGCAAGTTGGTATTGTTGTTAACAATCTTTTGGTATGAACTTGCATTTGCTTCCAACCATCATGCCGAGGGTCGACGTGGATATAAAGCTAAATCATTTGCTTCGAAACAAATTTTCAGGCACCTGATTTTTATTTGATGGGTAGCATAAGCACCCGCCGTTCGAATTCCCAGTTCTCCAATTTTTTCGAAACAAGTGCATGCACTTATTATCACGATAAAAGAACAATATCCGTGCCGCATCCCAGTTATCTGTTTGTACTTGCAGAATTCTCTCGTTTATTGAGCACGTATATTGTTTTTTCAGGTTGAGCAAGTTTCAACTGGGATGTAGACTGCCCAGGGTTGGTTTTGTTTTTAACAGGCCCATCCCATGACGACAACGGGGCACAAAGATCCAGCAGGTATCTACTGGCCTCTGGCCCGCCAGCATTAGTTATATTTTGTCTTACAACATCCGCAGGCAGTTTTTCTTACTGAATCAAACACACAGCCCAGTTCTATTTTCCTCTTGAAACGCATGTCCTACATCCGTTTTCTAATCTCTACCTATAGTTTTACTAGTTCATATACACGTATCATTATATTGAAAACACATAAAATTCCCTTTTCATATTTACATCCTTATTTTTGTTGTTTTTTCCCACCCAACGCTGATTTTTTTACCACTGGTTTTCCCTTAAACCAACTCAATTGTCCCACGTCTTATTTGCTTACAAAAACAAAATGATTTTTTTGGCAAATCAATAAGTTCTTAAAAAATGCTTATCATTTCGGGATTACAATAGTTCGGACTCCACAGAAATATGCAAAATAAGGTTGAACTTTTTGACCGTGGTCCTGGGCAGAAAATGGGTTGTAATAAATTACTTAAGAATTAGCAAATGGGCTGCAAATTATAAAAAATAGCAAATGGGCTTTATGTTGTCTGCCACAGATTTGGATGTTGACTTGTGGGCCTACTAAGTTCATGCATACACAAGGTTTCTCAAAAAATAAACTTAGTAAACAATCGACTCTACCAGCGTCAGACCGTTAGATGTCAATCTAACGGCAATCGTGCTTCTTGAGTCTCTGATCTTCCTGCCCCAGCCGCCCAAACCAGAGCCGTCGGAACCGCCTGCTCCCGCCTCCCGTGGACGGCAGTACTACCGGGAAGGCCTCATGGCCCCATCATACTCGCATCCTTGGCCTGTCTATCCCTCTACTCACCCACACCTCCTGTTATTTTCCGGCGACGGCAGCCGAACCAGTCAACCCTCGTACTCTCCACCGCGTGGGCAGCCACTGCCATGTCTTCCCCGTCTCCGTGTCGTTCCCTTCGTAGGCCTCGCCGTCGTCCACCGCCCTGGTGCTCTCGGCGCGGTGTGGTCAACAATGTCCATCCAACGGCCGTAGTGCTTCTTCAACCTCTGGTCTTCTTGCCCCTGCCGCCCAAAGCAGCGTCGGTCGTGCCGCATGCTCGTGCCTCCCGTGGCCGGCTGTGCTGCCGCGGAGGCCTCACCGTCCCCATACAACTCCCACTGCTAGCCAGGCCATCCCTCCCCTCACCCACTCCCCCTGTTATTCTGCGGCGACGACAGCCTCACACTGCAGCCGAACCAATGAACCCTCGTAGTCCTCTCCGCGTGGGCATCCACTGTCGCGTCTCCCCCGTCTCCGCATCGTCCCCTTCCTAGGCCTCGCCGTCGTCCATGGTTGTGGTGCTCTCGGCGCGGCGTGGTTAATGTGGTCAACGATCGACTTCCATCGGAAGAGTACTGTACGTGGAGAGGCTGATAGCTGGGTCCACGGCAGCCGCAAGGAAGTGCCTCCTTATTACGCGCAAAATAATTATTCCTCCACCTGACAGCAGGGACCCACCGGACGGGCCACCAGTATTTCGCCGAAAAAACATTTCCCCCCTGACTGCTGGGACCCATCGGACGGGCCACCGTATTTCCCAAAAAAACGTTTGCCCCTGACTGTTGGGACCCACCGGACGGACCATCGTATTTCGTGAAAAAACGTTCCCCCTGTTGTCAGCTCGGACCCACCGGAAGTGCCTCCTTATTATGCACAGAAAAATGAATACTCCCCCTGCTAGCTGGGACCCACCATGGTGGAAGGCTGACTTGTGGGCCTACTAAGTTGACGGGGACGGAGGGCTTTGTCAACTTAGTCAATATGAACGATTCTAGCTCCAGTGACCGTACGATGTCCATCCAACGGCCGTCGTGCTTCTTCAATCTCTGCCCTTCCTGCTCCAGCCGCTCAAACAAGCGCCGGCGGGACTGCCTGCTCCCTCCTCCCCGCAGCCGGATCTGCTGCCACGCAGGCCTCACCGCCCCACCGTACTCCCATCGCTGGCCTAGACATCCCTCTACTCACCCACACTAGTTGTTATTCTTCGGCGACGGCAGACGAACCAGTAAACCCTCGTATAGCCGTACTCCCCTCCGCGTGGGAAACAACTGCCGAGTCTTCCCTGCCTCCGTGTCGTTCCCTTCCTAGGCCTCGCTGTTGTCCACTGCCCTGGTGCTCTCGGCGCGGCCTGGTCAACGTGGTCAATGACCGACATCACTACAAAACAAAGACACATCCATGACATTTTGGGCCGAACGAAAAAAATTCTGTCATACATATGACACTTCTATGACAATAATTGTGACAAAACCCGGTATCATCATAGATGTGGTGGGCTCCTACTTCTATGACAAAAAATCATGACAGAAAATGGGCTTTTCGTCCTGGGCGGGCCGGAGACGCAGCTGCATGACATTCTTTGGGCCGTCCATGACGGAAAAAACTGTGGTAGAAGCGAGGGGGAGGAAAATTTCGGGGAGTTCCCGGTTACGGTGGGAGGTCGGGGGCCGAGCGATGCGCGTTTCTCTCGTACACGTACGCGCGTGTGTGCGAGGCGTTGGCTCTAACTGAACCCGAGCGAGGCGTTGGGCTCTAACTGAACCCGAGCGATTGCACTGCAGGCTACGCGTTACTGAACCCGAGCGATCGATCGATGGCTGTTAACTGAACCCGATCGAGCGATTCCTTCGCTACTGCTGCTAACTGAAGCCGATCGATGGGATGAACAGTGAGCGTTGCGGGGGGGGTTGGATGAACAGTGAGCGGTGGCGTTGCCTCTGGATGAACAGGACCCCGTGGTGTGGTGGAGGGCTGGATGAACAGTAGACGGTGGAGGGGTGCCCGTGGAGGGGTGGATGAACAGGACCCCGTGGTGTGGAGGGCTGGATGAACAGTAGACGGTGGAGGGGTGCCCGTGGAGGGGTGGTTGAACAGGACCCCGTGGTGTGGAGGGCTGGATGAACAGTAGACGGTGGAGGGGTGCCCGTGGAGGGGTGGTTGAACAGGACCCCGTGGTGTGGAGGGCTGGATAAACAGTAGACGGTGGAGGGGTGGTTGAACAGTAGCCGGTGGATTAGCGCGCGGTGGAGGCTGGATGAACAGGAGCCCGTGGAGGCTGGAGGAGGTCGACGGTGGAGATGAACAGTATCCCGTGGAGTCCCGTTTTGCGGTATGCCACACCCCTCCCGATGAACAGGACCCCCGTTTCGACCGTAGAGCTCCAACACAAGTCCGTTTCCTCCGTTTTGTGGTACGCCACACCCCTCCCGATCAATAGGACCCCTGTTTCGACCATAGGAGGTCCGTTTCCTCCGTTTTGCGGTACACCACACCCCTCCCGATCAATAGGACCCCCATTTCGACCGTAGGAGGTCCGTTTCCTCCATTTTGCAGTACACCACACCCCTCCCAATGAACAGGATCCCGTTTTGAACGTTGCCGGTCGAACACAAGGCCGTTTCCTCCGTTCTGCGATACGCCATCCCTCGTTTCCATCGTCTGTTCCGTCCAAGCCCTCCCGATGAACACAACGCATTCTGTTGCCTCCCCATGAACACGACGCATTCCGTTGCCCCCCCCATGAACACGACGCATTCCGTTGCCTCCCCATGAACACGACGATGACGTTATTTCTCCGTTCCGGCCCAGCCATGTACACGAGCCCTCGACGTACGTATGCGCGAGTAGGCATTCGAGACCCCGCCCGTATGTACACATACGTGGCCGTATTTTCTTTCTTGCACCCTGACCACTGTACGTACGTGTACATGCTACGTGCGTGCCTCTACTACGACATGTGTGCGCCTCTACATCGACCAGTATATATGTACGTACAAATTCGCGACCAGAATGACAACGCTACGTACGCTTCGACCAGGTGGGTCCCGACTGTCAGGCACTTCCTTGCGTGCGAAGATGTAGCTGGTGGGTCCCAGCAGTCAGGGGGGCGAATCGTTTTGTTTTTTTTGCCCGGACGCACTTCCTTGCGTGCGAAGGTGTAGCTGGTGGGTCCAGCAGTCAGGGGGGAAACGTTTTTTTCGCGAAATACGGTGGCCCGTCCGGTGGGTCCCCGCTGTCAGGTGGAGGAATAATTATTTTGCACGTAATAAGGAGGCACTTCCTTGCTGCGGCCGTGGACCCAACTGTCAGCCTCTCCATGTACAGTCCATGTCCGATGGAAGTCGTTCCTTGACCACGTTGACCACGCCGTGCCGAGAGCACCAGGGCGGTGGACGACGGCAAGGCCTAGGAAGGGGACGACGGGGAGCCGGGGAAGACGCGGCAGTGGAAGCCCGCGCGGAGAGGAGTACGAGGGTTCACTGGTTCGGCTGCGGTGTGAGGCTGCCGTCGCCGCAGGGCCTGGCCAGCGGTGGGAATAGTAGGGGGCGGTGAGGCCTCCGCGGCAGCACAGCCGGCCACGGGAGGCAGGAGCATGCGGCACGACCGGCGCTGCTTTGGGCGGCTGGAGCAAGAAGACCAGAGGTTGAAGAAGCACTACGGCCGTTGGATGGACATCGTACGGTCACTGGAGCTAGAATCGTTCATATTGACTAAAGTTGACAAAGGCCCCCGTCCCAGTCAACTTAGTAGGCCCACAAGTCAGCCTCCCACCATGGTGGGTCCCAGCTAGCAGGGGGAGTATTCATTTTTTTGTGCGTAATAAGGAGGCACTTCCGGTGGGTCCGAGCTGACAGCGGGGGGAACGTTTTTTTCGCGAAATACGCTGGCCCGTCCGGTGGGTCCGAGCAGTCAGGGGGGAAACGTTTTTTTCGCGAAATAAGGTGGCCCGTCCGGTGGGTCCCTGCTGTAAGGTGGAGGAATAATTATTTTGCGCGTAATAAGGAGGCACTTCCTTGCGGCCGCCTGGACCCAGCTGTCAGCCTCTCCACGTACAGTACTCTTCCGATGGAAGTCGGTCGTTGACCACGTTGACCACGCCGCGCCGAGAGCACCAGGGCGGTGGTCTGGACGACGGCGAGGCCTAGGAAGGGGACGACGCGGAGCCGGGGAAGACGCAGCAGTGGAAGCCCGCGCGGAGAGGAGTACGAGGGTTCACTGGTTCGGCTGCGGTGTGAGGCTGCCGTCGCCGCAGAATAACAGGGGGTGTGGGTGAGTGGAGGGATGGCCTGGCCAGCGGTGGGAGTAGTATGGGGGCGGTGAGGCCTCCGCGGCAGCACAGCCGGCCACGGGAGGCAGGAGCAGGCGGCACGACCGGCGCTGCTTTGGGCGGCTGGACCAAGAAGACCAGAGGTTGAAGAAGCACTACGGCCGTTGGATGGACATCGTACGGTCACTGAAGCTAGAAACGTTTATTATTGACTAAGTTGACAAAGCCCTTGGTACGCTCCAACTTAGTAGGCCCACAGGTCAGCCTCCGAAACGGTGCGCCCCAGATGTCAGGGGGAGGAATCATTTTTTGGGCGGCCGAAGCTAAGAATATCCGAGATTGAAGAAGAAGCACGACATCCGTTGGATAGACATCCAACGGCCACTGCTGCTAGAACCGTGTGTTGACTATAATAAGTTGGCAAAGCCTTGCATACGCGTCAACTTATTTTTTTAGGGGACGCGTCACTTAGTAGGCCCACAAGTGTGTGGCAGAGAACTTATAGCCCATTTGCGTTTTGTAAGAATGTACAACCCATTTTGGAATTCTAATGGAATTTACAACAGCCCATTTACAGTTTGTTAAAAGTACAACCCATTTTCTAGCTAGGACAATGATTAATAATTTCAACCAACCGTTGAAGACAGAATTCAATAAAATTTCCCACATTTTGATGGGCTCCGAAATATTTTTATCCCGAAATTTCTAGTCAGATTAAATATAAATTTGTATTACGTAAAAATCCAACGAAACATTGCGCGCGCAACAATGAAAATTTAAGATTTTCAAAATCCATAAATAATATTTTATAAACTAATTTCGTGTTTGGTGCATTTTTTTATAGTTACTGCCCAGTTTTTATAATTACATCCCATTTATTATTTTTTAAAGCCCATTTTCCTGTTAAGCCTAATGCATCCCTCCTAGGAAAGATTTGCAGCCCAGCGGGGCGGAGAATAACAAGTTGACCTTGCCTGGGTATTCCTCAAAAAGACGTATAGCTGGGCTAGCCATTTTCATCTTGAAAAAATTAGTATCTGGGCTGGATATCTGGCCTGGGCTAGACGGGCCACAGCCCGCCCAGTTAATACCCTGCTCTCCTCTGAACAACAACGAAATCATCGCCAAGAAAAACTCTGCAGTGCTCACGCCTCAAAAACACAAATACTGCTCGAGCTGCTTGGTCCCAGCTGTCGGCCGCACCTTGTGCAATTCTCTCGTTTATATTGACTACATAGGTTGACAATGGTGTGGGACCGTGATGTCAGGAAACCAGGAGAAAGCAAAAAAAAATAGTTGTACATAATAAGGAGGCACTTGCGTACGTACGGCTATGGCCCTAGTGGGTCCCTAGTGTCATCCAGTCAAAATAAAGTCATCTCCTGAATCCTCATGTTCGTTGACGATGTGCCACGGCGAGCGCAACAACTCGAAGGACAACGGAGAGGGCCTCGCGGGCCCTACGGATGGTCTGATAAAGCGCCCGCTACTCATTCAGGAAGCCAGGATCATCGGACACCTATGAGCACCTTCGAGAAACTGAGACGGCATGAAACGGTAAGGCCGCGCTTGGGAGCTCTGGTTTATTTCAAACCTGTATTAACATACAAGTGTAATTTACTCGTCATCGAAAACAACGCGTAAAATACAGGCGTAATGAAACCGAGGGCCCGAGGTCTGTAAGTAAAACCGGCGGGTTACGCGTGTAATTTGAGAGACCAGTGTATATTTTACGAGCACTGCTATATGGACGACATTACCAGACGATACATGCACGACGTGCGTATCATGCCATCCATGGGCAAGGCTGAAACAGCAGCTAACGGCTGGATTAGCAATCGTCCGAGTGTCGTTCAGCGTTTTTATCGTGTGTCAAGTACTTCCGATATTTTACTAGTCGAAATCGACCAACCAAGCGCCTTCGCCCGAGACCATCTGCTTTAATTTACAAGCGTCAGTTTTACAAGCGGTTTTGGTTGGAAAACGACGATCCAATCACGGCCTAATATCATGAGTTGGTCGGAAGATCATATGGTTTCACGTCTAACCTACCCGACTTGTCGTATAGGCTATGAATGAAACATCAGACGATGAACTTCTTAAGCACGGAAACAACAGAAGAGGATGATCTTCTTAACAAGCAAATCACTGGCATTAGATCGACATGCAAAACAATACGAAGCATTATTCTCAGGAGGCACGGTGAACAGCTCGTGATGCCGCATGCCACAACATTCCAAGCTCAACTTTGCAATCAAACACAAGGCCTGGCATTACATAGACAATATTCAGAACAAACTCTTAACACAGGAATATCTCAGCAGAGTAACTATTTACTTCTAAACTGAACACAGGAATAGGAAAAAACACTCGACGCTGCTCACAGCAAGGGCGTCCCACTCAAAAATATCAAATGCATGTCTTCTGGCTAACATCAATGAGCAAATTTTGACAAGGTTTTCCAATTCCAATATATTAAACTAACGTCTTCTTGCTAACATCAATGATTAAACTTTGACAAGCTTTTCCCATTCAAAATATGTAATGCCTATGATCGTGGAGTCCTGTCGCTTCTTGCTAACATCAATGATTAAACTTTGACAAGCTTTTCCCATTCAAAATATGTAATGCCTATGATCGTGGAGTCCTGTCGCTTCTTGTACTTGTTTGGGCACTTCTTGCCCAGGGCACTCCACGTGTTGTTAAATTGCCAATGGTCTCTGCAGACTAGTCATGTCACCGGTGTCTAATATTTATGGCACCGGCTGTAGCAATGGAGGGATTCGGTGCCAAACTAAGAAAAGGTGAAATTGGCACCTCTTTTGGCCTACATAGTGGAAGGCCTAATACTCTGTAAAGCTTCTCGGTCATTCCTTCTGTAATGTAGCGCAAACAATGACTGCTTCTTTCTGCAAAGTGGAACGACCAACTGGACCCAGTAATGCAGCAGTTTGCCTTGGACACATTGGCTCCTTTTGTGCAGTTGAACTAAAATCGAAGTCGGAATAAAACCGAGCTTTAATTTTGATATCCCTGTAAGCAACAAAAGGTATAAGGGAAACAATTACTGAGAAATAACGGTTGATGACTTGTACTCCCAGAAGAAAAACATCTACTGATCTACCTTATCTTAATGGGAAACAAAGCAGGAGAGTAGCAATTCTCAATCAGTGTGATTCATTCATATTAACTGAGACATTATCTTAACAATGCCTTGTTTCAAGATGTATAAAGAACGAAAAAGCAGAAAAGTATCATTCCTAAAACAATGCGACTGATTCATTTTAACAGAGACATTATCTTAACAATACCTTGGTTAAACATGTAGAAAGAACTACAAAGCAGGATAGTACCATTTGTAAAACACTGTAAGTCTGTAACTGATATATAATAACAGAGACATTATCTGAACAATACATTTCTTAAACATGTACTCCGGCCGATCCCTAACAGAAATGGTACTCCTGCCGATCCCTAACAAGTGTTTGCAGTTTTGAACTAAGATTCAGTTCCAGGGTAGAGTGGGCGCAACAACAGTATGTGCTTCCATCTACTTATAAAGGGGGTGATGCAGAGTTTGTTGTAACAAAGCAACAAGCATCATGTCTGGGTTGGTTCCATTTTTGTTCACTACTTAATGGGAAAAGACAGCAATACAATAGCTTCAATTCAACATTTATTTAAAACAGTACCAATACAAGTAGCACAACATCTCAAAGCACACTGCACAATCATGTGGATGAAGGCCTGTACTGACCTTTCATGAGACCGACAACGATAAAATACGAATCTGCCAACACGAATAGGAAATCCAATCTCGTTTTGTGCAGTTGCACTGAAATCAAGCAAAGTGTTTCGCGTAGCGAAGCAAAATGTCGCAATAGCAACAAGTTGAATAGATATCCCTGTATAAACAGAGGCAAAAAAGGAATCAATTACTGGCTAATAAAGGAGGATGAAACATGCGGCCACAAAAATGGTAATCCCGCCAATCCCTAACAAGTGTTGCAGTTTTGAAATAAGATTCAGTAGTTAATTCTGAGAGTGGCATCAATTACTGGCTTATAAAGGGGGTGATGCTGAATTTGTTGTAACAAAGCAACAAGCATCATGTCTGGGTTGGTCCCATTTTTGTTCACTACTTAATGGGAAAAGACAGCAATACAATAGCTTCAATTCATCATTTATTTAAAACAGTACCAATACAAGTAGCACAACATCTCAAAACACACTGCACGATCATGTGGATGAAGGCAAGTACCAACCTGTCATGACGCACACAAGATCACGTACGAATCTGCCAACACGAATAGGAAATCCAATCTCGTTTTGTGCAGTTGCACTGAAATCAAGCAAAGTGTTTCGCGTAGCGAAGCAAAATGTCACAATAGCAACAAGTTGAATAGATATCCCTGTATAAACAGAGGCAAAAAAGGAATCAATTACTGGCTAATAAAGGAGGATGAAACATGCGGCCACAAAAATGGTAATCCCGCCAATCCCTAACAAGTGTTGCAGTTTTGAAATAAGATTCAGTAGTTAATTCTGAGAGTGGCATCAATTACTGGCTTATAAAGGGGGTGATGCTGAATTTGTTGTAACAAAGCAACAAGCATCATGTCTGGGTTGGTCCCATTTTTGTTCACTACTTAATGGGAAAAGACAGCAATACAATAGCTTCAATTCATCATTTATTTAAAACAGTACCAATACAAGTAGCACAGCATCTCAAAGCACACTGCACAATCATGTGGATGAAGGCCTGTACTGACCTTTCATGAGACGACCAACATAAAATACGAATCTACCAACACGAATAGGAAATCCAATCAAGTTTTGTGCAGTTGCACTGAAATCAAGCAAAGTTGCCGGTGTGACATTTAAGTTTTC
This sequence comes from Triticum aestivum, assembly GCF_018294505.1. Taxonomy (NCBI): domain Eukaryota; kingdom Viridiplantae; phylum Streptophyta; class Magnoliopsida; order Poales; family Poaceae; genus Triticum; species Triticum aestivum. The sequence goes on along the minus strand of NC_057812.1, from coordinate 492,775,773 downwards.
TATAGCAACAAGTTGAATAGATATCCCTGTTTTAAGAGGCAAAAAAGAAAACAATTACTGGCCAATAAAGGAGGATGAAACATGCGGCCACAAAAAGAAGCATCTACCTTATCTTGATGGAAAACAAAGTATAGGACAGTAGCATTTCTAAAACGGTTGCATTGATTCATATTAACAGAGAAATTCTTTTAAAACAGATCAGTAGTTAATTCTGAGATTAACAACAGCAAAATAGCTGCATGGGACATGCCAGCACCATGTGCGTCCACACGTATAAATGGGTGATGCAGAGTATGTAGCCAAGCAGCATATATGCGCTGGTCCCATATTTGTTCTCTTTGAACCTTCTTCCTATGTGAGGGCAGCAAATCTAGTCGTGCACAAACTACCCGACCCCCCAGTTTCTTTCCCTTTTCAACAAAGAGATCGGTTCCTTACAGATGTGTGTACTGGGTTACCCCCTTTTTCCCTTTTCGACCTACAAAGCGGCTGGATAGCCAGTCTATACTACTTTCCGCCCCTCCTTTCCTCATTGAACCACGTCCTAGATTCTTGCTCCAGCCCACCGCACCCTTCTTTCCTCTTTGAACCAAGACCTAGATTCGACTAGAGATCGAAAAAGATCCACATGCAGCTAGAGCAACGACGGTTTCAAAGAAACTTATACCTTAGGGTCGTCGGGATGTGGCAAGGCGTGCGGCGGGAGGCCGGATCTGCCCACACTACGTACGACAGCGAGGAAGAAGGGGTCGGTGGCCCTCCCGCACAGGCGCTGGGTGAAAGAGAACAGCGCAGCCGGCAGTGGATTGCCTCCCTCGCCGAAGGCGATAGAGTGAACGCTGCACCTCCTCCCCTTCCCGGTGCGACGGGATACGGACGCCTCCTTCACCAGCTGTGAGGGGGGAGAGAGAGACAAGAGGCCAACGTAGTCTTGTTTAGATCTGGTGAAGAGAGGGTGAGAGACTGTGAATATAGCAAACCCTAGCAAATGAACGCTGAGCCTCCAGCGTGTAACATATATGTAGTGCGGCGAGCGTGTGGAGAGTGCAAACCCTAGCGAACAAGCGCTGAGGCTCCCGCTTATATATATACTACTGTAGTACGGACTGAGCTCCGGTGCCTTCACTGCACCTGCTTTTGGCTGTATGACAGGTGAGCCAGCCACATTTTGGGCCCACCTGTCGTAAAACCCTAGCGAAAATTGCACCAACGTGAAAGACGACTGCGTCTCCAACGCAACCAAGGTGAACTGACGAAGGATATCATCTTTGTGCGTAACAAGCAAAGAGCACTGATGGAAGACAGCTTGTTTTTCGTCGAAAATCGATCAGCTTCACCAGCCGACGCAACCATGAGGCGCAACCATGAGCATCGATAGGTCATCGTGGTGATGCATCATCCATTTGGCATCAAGTTTGGGTGAGGCACCTAAGAAGTTCGACAAATCCTCACTGTGGTCTGTTTCTTCTCAGTAATCAAGCTCGAGGAAGGAAGAACCACGTGGCAGAGGACAGTGAGGCGGAACAACAATGGCCATCCAATTTTGTGCAGTTCCACTAAAATTGAGGAAGACATGCCCGGGTATGGAGACACGCATCGCTGTTTCCAAAAATATAAAAAAGGGTTAGCAACGACATCTCAATTGTCAATAAGAATTAATGAAAAGTACACCAACAAACAGAAGCATCATAATTATCTTGATGGGAACTAAACCAGGATACCCGAGAAAAAAAGCATTTCTTCATTTAACCAGTGATAGTACTACCACCATATGGACAATGACCGCACAACCACCATGTACTTTTTGTCGAAACAACATGTATACCTCCACCGAGGCATAAATCAGGACAACTTTTTGAGTGGCATTTCCTCTATAATAGTACTAGTAGGTGATGTTGGACCAGCCGACGAACCCTAGCTACTATGCATGGGGAGCTGGGGAGTAGTCGCATAGAAGAAAACCCGCACGCAGCGACCTGGGGAGCTGGACCAGTACAAGAAGTTATACCTCAGGTGGGCGAGATGTCGTTTAGGCGGGCGGGCGGGATCTGCCCACACGACGGCAGCGAACAAGGGCGCGGAGGATCTTCGTCCGCGCCAGCGCCGGCTCCGAGAGGACGGTGCGCATCGGCTTCCTCCGTCGCCGACGGCGACAACGTCAACGCTGCACCTCCTCACCTCCCGCAGCGGACGGGATTCGGCCGGATCTGTGACCACCGGTGAGGAGAGAGATAGAGTGGACACTGTCATCTTGTTTTGATATGGAGAGGGTGAGAGAGCGAGACGCGAGAAACTCTATCAAACAAGAGGCTATAATGGAGTAAAAAAATCTCTCCATAGCAGTGGTTTTAAATAGAATACGCGCGTTCCCGGAAAAAAGAAACGAAAACTGGCGGACAATTTTTTAAGGGTCTGTCTAGGACACATCTAGATGTGACATAGTTATGTCACATATAAGTTGATGTCCACTCTGTTTGTGGTCTTTTCCTAGTTTTTTTGTTTCTTGTTGCTACATTATATACTTGTGGGAGCTTAGATGTGATATCCTTAAATAACATCTAGATGTGAATTAGACAAACTGATTTTCTAACGTACCAAGAAAGAAAACTCGATCAAAAACACGCCCCCGCTTCCAGGTCGCGAGAGTCGTCGCGCACACACACATAGACATAGACATGCATATCCGTGTTTACGTAAAATTCCATTTCCATCTCCATCTCCAATCATATTTGTCCAACTGGCACATTATTTACGTTGTTAATTATATACGCAGCAATATTAACGTACAGCATCTCTTGTTTGCGCACGTCCGGACCGCTGCCACGGCCGGTCCTGACCAACCCGAACCCTCTTCATCACCCGCGCGTGCTTCCCGCCCAAAACGGTCAGTGCCGCATTCATGCCCGGCCAGAGCGGACGCGACCTCTCACTGGCGCCGGCATTGAAGCGGCGCGCCGGCCGAGAGAGCGTCGCCCGTGCCGCTTCCGGGTGCACGCGGCTGCTCCGCGTTCAAAGGTCGCAATAGCCGGCTACAACATGCGCGATCTCTTCTAGTAGTAAGTTCTTGGGAGTCCGTGCTACAGCTAGCTGTCCTCCCCCAACTCGTCAATCTCTTCCAGTAGTGCTAGTACTCCATGGCGCGATCCATCGACAAGCAGGCGGGAAAGTTATGGTATACTACTCGGTTTGCGGTGAGTGGCATGCCGAGCGACCGTGTGGGGTCGAGCCGTGGAGGAGGGTGAGACATGAACACGACAGACGTGATTTAAACGTTGGTTTTGCTCGATGGCGCGATCCAACGAAACGAAACGTTGGTTTCTCTCCGTTTCCATTTTTTCTCCGGAAAAACGGAAACTTTTCCACTCCATTTTCATTCCTATTCCAAGGTTGCCCCGTTACAACATTCCATCAAATACAAAGGAAAACTAACACGCATGCTGATGCATCTCAATGATTCACAGATCATAGCCAATATTTACTTCACAACTAAAGAAAAAAGTTGTGAGAGCGTGTACGATAGAAAAACTACTGATGGGGTCACTACGACTTAAACCCTAAACCCTAAACATGATTTAATTTCCTGGCCAGGTAGAACCTGTCGAAGGAAAGACGGCTGGCACCCTCGGATCATACGATGCTTTTGTGCAGTTCCACTAAAATCGACCTGAGCATCCCTGATGGCAAAGATATTGAAGAAGTGTGATTAGAATAATAGTACTGGCACTAGTTCATGAGACATAAACTCATCACAAGTAGAAGCCGGTAGAAGTAGAGAAAGATCGACATGGAGATGGAGCTACGGCAGTGGAGCAAGCCGGCTCCAAAAGGAAGATGGACTACCTGGGACGTCGGGCTGTAGCTAGAAGGGCGGTTGGGACGCGGCATCGGCCCATACCGCGGTGACCCCCGATTGGGACGCACCGACTGTGGGTTTTCTCCCTCGCCGATGTCGACCGCGTCTACGCAGAACATTGTTCCCTTCCCCCAGCTGCGGGATCAGGCCCGTCGTTCTATGCTTGTGAAGAGAGCAACCTAAGCAAGCAGGCTTGTAGCTTAGGCTCCTGCTAGTGTATATATAGTGGTTTTCTTTTTCTCTCCATATCAACCATTTTATATTGCGTACGTGTCATTCAAGAGTGAAATGATGGTTGCTTCTTCCGACTAACTTACTGTGTGATTTGACTGCTCCTTAGTGGCCCCTACACGTACTCCCCCTACGTGTATGCAACAGTCACACGTACACATGGACGCAAAAACGCGCGCGACGCCCTAATGCATGCATGTCCGAGCACACGACGGAACACACACGGTCACGCTCAAGTGCTCAACCTACACGTGCATGCACACACATACTCAGTCAGGGTGAGCTAGTGACCGTATGAACACCGGAAAATATATATATTGAGCGCAATGAGCGTATTATGAAGTCCACTGACCGTATTTTTACAAATATACAGTGACAGACAGTGTATTTATCTCGTTTGAAATTAAGCCATATTAACCGGAGAGGAGGCAGCATGGACTAGCATTACTTTGTTGTGTCCCGTCAACTTGCCGAACGAGGAGAAGGTTGCAGGACGGGAGAAGCTTGCGCGCGGTGGCTCGCAGGACAAGGAGAAACTTTTGACTAATGCAAGCTCTCCCTCGCTCAGGCGGTGGACGTGCAACAGTTAATTCGGTGTCAGATTGCCAGAAGCATACACTATACTACTAGTGCTATTATTGTTCGACTTCCCGAACAGCCAAGCGCAAAGTTTACTAGTACTACTACTATAGTCCATAAAGGTACGTACTATACTAGTACTAGGAACCGGATGGAGGAGCGTCTGCACTCTTATTATAATTTTAAAATGTGATAAAGCAATCTTCAACACATTTGGTTCTCTTCGAGGGTTCTCGCATGTGATAATGGAAGTTGATTGCATGGAACACTCGCCACAATTCTCGCTTAATTCTGGCTCATATCCTGTTACAAATAGTAGCGCTCAGTAATATTTCCTCTTTTTTTGTTATTCAGCATGTAAACAGGTCAGCAAACCTTGCGGCGCATCTTCGTGCGAACCGTGCTTGCTGCACTTTGAATGTGGCCGAGAGCTGGCTTGATGAAACACCTCGCTTCCTACTTCTTTTTTGCGGGGTACCTCGCTTCCTAGTGACCAGTGTCTTGGCTGATCGTCCTAAGAATGCTTATATATGAATAAAGCTCTCTCATTTACCCGCAAAAAAGATTAAGCCATATTAACCGGAAAGGAGGGAGTATGGACTAGCACTACTTTTTGGTGTGTCCCGTCAACTCGCAGAACGAGGAGAAGCTTGCAGGACAAGGTGAAGCTCGCTTACGCCTTTTGACTAATGCAACCTACCCTCGGTGGACATGCATCAGTCCATTCGGTGTCAGATTGTCAGAGGCATACACTGTAGTACCCAACATGCGGAGTACCATCATTGTTCGACTTCACGAAGGGGCGAAGAGCCAAGCGCAGTAGTACGCGTACTTGGTTTTGCACCTTCATACTACTCCACCCTCCGTCATAGTTTACAGGGCGCGCTTCATTATGATGCATTTCTCTCAATGCATTTCCACCACCAGAGAGACTTTAGACGCGTTTGGTTTAATGCTCAATTAATTAGGGCGTGGTAACCACAATCAAGTCCACAATTTTCTCTCCATGTACTGTACTACTACGGAGTGCATGCATGTGTGTACCCGGGGTGGAAGCACTGCATGCATGTGTGTACGCATTATTCCCTCTAGTAATAGACGTCGTGCTATAACTACCAATGCTATTTTTCAGGCCGATCGCTAGTCGCCTTGGTCCCACATATTTTTTTCTTTTTTCTGAAGCGCGCTGTATAAACAGTGACAGATGGAGTAGTATGAGCGGATTCAAAGAAGAGCGTATTGATGGTTGCTTCTTCAGAGCAACTTACAGTGGGAAAGGTGGGGCTTATGATTTAACTGCTCATTACTCACTATTAATGCGGCGCAACGACCGGGCTGAGTCTCCCATGCGGTTGTGCACTACCCCCTCGGTTCTTAAATATACTCCGGAGTATTTGTCTTTCTAGAGATTTCAACGAGTGACTACTCAAATATTTGTCTTTTTAGAGATTTCAAATGGACTGGCACATGCGGATGTATATAGACATATTTTAGAGTGTAGATTCACTCATTTTGCTTCGTATGTAGAGCAAAATGAGTGAATCTACACTCTAGAATATGCCTATTTGAAATTTGTAAAAAGACAAATATTTAGGAATGAAGGAGTATAATTTTGTGCATGGCACATGGACCCGGATGATGAAGAGGCTTCTGGCAATGCTATAAAGCTTCCATCATTTGTTTACATAATTGACGTACTATACAAATAATTTTCCAGCGACATGAAATTGTACAATGGTGTGAGCTTTCAGCTTTTGTTTCGCGTGTCTTGCCATCGATGCTCTTTCGAAAACAATAAAAAACTAACTTCCTTGCTAATGCATGTCAATTATTAGCAGATCAGAGCTAATAATTACATCACAAATGAAGACAAAGTTGTGAGGAGGTGTTAAATTAAAATTGATACATGCTTTCATTGGCAGCAACGTCCCCCCAGCTCTGTCTAAATCAACAAGGCATGTTGGGAAAAAAGTAGCTGTCTAGAGCATGCAACATTCCGATCATTTTGTGCAGTTCCACTAAAATAGAGCTGAGCGTCCCTGTTCCAAAGATATCAAGTGTGATTACGATAATAGAGGACTGCTGATGAAATAATAAACACACAAATAGAAGCCGGTCACCTTTGCAATCTCTCTTAAGACTAACTAGTTGGAGAAGATTAGGCTCGGAGTTGGATGAGGAGGATAGAGCAAAACCAATCTCCATTTGTGCAGTCGCACTGAAATGTAGAGACGTTGCCCGTGTGACATTTTAGTACAACTGCACAAAACACTCTTAAGAAAAAAGTGATTTGTGCAGTTCACCAAAAGGTCGCAATAGCAACGAGGTGAAATGGATAGCCCTGTTTGCAAAAAAGAGGTAGAAAGGAAACAATTACTGGCCAATAACAGTTGATGACACATGCGACAACAAAAAATAAGCATGTTCCTTATCCTAAGGGAAGATAATAACACGATTGTGTTTGTCTAGAACGGTGTGAGGACGAGAATGCAATATGGAAAGTACGCCGGACGAGCTACATTTTGGGCAAAGAACTATGGAAGATCCACATGCAGCGATGTGGGAAAACGGGAAGTGGAGCAAGGCCGGAGGGGATACCTAGAGGTCGTCGGGATGTAACTAGGTGAGCGGCGGCGGGCGGAATCTGCGAGCAGGTGGCATAGGCCCTGCCGCGCCGGAGCTTGGTCAGAGAGAACGTCGTGTACCGCAGATCAGGACGTGCTGCCTCGGCGCCGTCGAACGGAGAAACGATGCACTTCCTCCCTTTCCCCCGGCGGACGGGATGCGGCCGGATCAGTGACCAACGGTGAGAGAGAGAGAGAGAGGACACCGCACTCCCTTTCCCCCGGCAGACGGGATGCGACCGGATCAGTGACCAACGGTGAGAGAGAGAGGCCACCGCACTCCCTTCCCCCGGCGGACGGGATGCGGCCGGATCAGTGACCAACGGTGAGAGAGAGAGAGGCCACCGGAGCCTTGTGTGAGATACTCTGAAGAGCGGCCTACCTTTTCCTCCATAAAAATCGTTTTATATTCTGTGTACGTGCCATTGAGCGCTATAACTTTATTTAAAAATAACGTGGCAACGCATCAAGTCGAACTTTGTTTCGTGCACGCGTGGTACACGACCTCCCTAGGTAAACAACCGCTACAGGCGTTCAAATTAGCACGTGGGCTGCCATTTCGTAAAGAAATGAGCTCCACCGTGTACCCGCGCGGGTGTGGCTGGGCACGAAGCGTGAGTACGTGCACGGTGCACCTATTCTCTTCTTGTATACATACACCACCTACGTGGGGTTGTGTGAGAGAGATACAAACCTAGAGAGATATAGTGTGTGGGTTCTTGAGAGTTTTTTTTGTGGGGGGGGGTCAATCAAAATATTTAACATATGCAATGTGTGTGAAATAGAGTCCTGGATATAACATATATATAGAGGGGCGATCCACGAGAAGAGAGTGGAGGTATCATCGGCTTGAGGTGTCCATAGAATCGAAGAGAGGGATGATGTGTGTGTGTGTGCGCGCGCGCGATCGATAAAGAGTGCCATCGAATTTGTGTGTGCCCACGTCAAAGATATAGAGTGGCTGGCCTACTGGAACGTGAGATGGGACATGTGCAGTTTGTCTCTGTGGCATGGATACCTACCTCCAGCGCTCGACTATCGGTGTGTGGTGGGGGGAGAGGGAGGCCCAATTAACTATAGAGGTACAATGGCTGGTATATGTGTGGAGGAGGAGAGAGGCCTACCTCATGTATTAAGGAGATCGATCTGCCTCATGTATTAAGGGAGATCGATCGGCATCCATGCATATGTGCAGGAGATGAATAAGGTTGGGAGAGAGACAGAGCTAGAGTGTTGGAGGGGGTGGTAGTGGAGTTGCTTCTAACAAATGGTGGGATAGGCTTGCTAGACAAACGGAGGGCACGCCCGCAATATCAATAAGAGAGGAGATGGCTGCTTGTTGTCTGTGCACGTGCGTGTGAGAGACGGGTCAGGAGGCATGCACGAATGATGAGGGGGGACGATGTGGCTGTGGTAAGCAGACGTAACTACATAGGAAGATCAATCGCCCTTTGTAAGAGAAAGGAGAGACATAACTTGTGAGGTACGTCGATCGATGGGGGGTAGTTAAAGTCGATCTAGGTATATGTTGGGAGATCGATCGGTATACATGCATGTGTGTGTTAGAAGCAAATGAGGCACGAGGAGAAGGATAGAGAGAGAGGGATGCATGTAGGAGGTGGTACGAGAGGCATACTATATCGAGGGGGAGGAGTGTGCGAGTACGAGAACGATGAAAAGAGTGGTGGGAGTGAGGCATGGACGGTGACAAGAGAAGAGGGGAAGCTTGTGTTTGTGCTAGGCACACCTGGCTAGAGAGGCATATCGATCGATGTGTGCCGTAAAGAAGGAGCTGGGGGGCCTACACACACCGTGGGTGAACGACCTAAAGTGAAAAGACGAATTTGCACGATGGAGCTAGAGAATGCTGAGGGAGGGTGAGAGGGATGCGGGCGTGTGCATGCACAAGAGAAAGTTAGCGCTAGCTACAAAGATAAGAGGGTTGTGTGGGTGTAAAAGACGAATAGAGATCATATATACTTCATTATAAAAAGCGAATTCAGATATTTGAAGAATTTATCATAGTGTTTCAAACCGACGGATGTGTGAATATATATAACGGTGATACACATGGTGTGGTTATGAACATGGTATACTACATTTAATATATTTTATCTCTACTCTTATAAAAAACGGAGTTGTTGATGATGGTGTGCCTGCCATCCTGCATTATAGGCCGTCTGATTTATATCTGGCGGATAGCAAGGAAACTATGATGGTTGAAGTTGGCAACAATCATGATTGTAGATTCTTATTGAAATAGAGAAACGAATTCAAATTTAGTTCGAATTGCAGCGGTAGTATAGACATTTGGAATGCACTAAAATGTTGGTATGAGTAGGTTACATGCATTATACAGCAAGCGAAAAAATTAATCGGACATAACATGGATTCATACTCCCTCCTTCCATCTATATAGGGCGTAATGAGATTTTTAAGACCGCCTTTGACTATTGACAAGATTAATAGTACATGACATGCACAATGTGAAAATTATATCAATGAAAGAACCTTTCACAGATGAATTTAACGGTGTGCTTTGTGTAAGTTGCATGTCATATATCATTGCTCTAATATTTGGTCAAAGTTAGCATCGAAAAACGCATTAGGCCCTATATAGATGGAAGGAGGGAGTACTAGCTTTGAATAGCATTTGTATAGTAAAACGGGGCAAGACTCTCTCTCTTTGTGTGGTGTGAATAGTTTTATTTTTTTCGTTTTCTTTTTGGTTGAGGGAAGTGCGAATTGATTTGGTACGTACAAGTACAATATTACTACACGTTAGGCTTGTCCCTAAAATTCAACCCACGTCTTGTTATATCCCGAAAATTCAGATATCGTGCTCCCAAAACTGGCGCCTTCACAACCCGCGCCTTGCTATCCCGAAATTACAACGCGCGAGAAAACTCCCTCCAGCTGCCAAATCCCGACACGCGAAATCCCCCTTCTAACCCTGAGCCGAAAGGGCCGCTAGTTCAAATCGGTGGGGGGTACTTTTGTAACACACCCTACATTTTGGACAAGCGCGTTCCTAAGTCATGCTTCACCCCCTCCCATCGCCCCCTTTTCGCCATTCGAAATCCCAGGCCGCCATAACCTCTCCGCTCCAGCCGTGAAACCCCACCCTCCTCCGTCTGCCACGTCACCGCTGCCCAGCCGGAGCCTCTTCCCCGACGGCGTCATCCACCGCAACAGCTCGACATCCCTCGTCCACCTCCCCGGATGAGGATCCATCGTCCATCTCGTCATCCCGCCGGTTCAGCCGCCCCGTCCTCCACCTCCAAGGAGCTGCTCCGACGATCGCCTCGTCTATCGCGGCTGCTCCATCCCCACAGCGCCGCCTTAACCTGCTCCACCGGAACTGCAGCATCCTCACCGACTCCTCGAACGAAGCCGAGGCCTACTCGGCGCCACCAAAGAGGTTGTACACTCATCGCATCGCACCTTCTCCTTAACTCGACCTCTCGGCGCCGACGGTGCTTCATCCCGCACCCCCATGGAGTGGCTACCTTGAAGCCGATGCCACGGGCGACATCTCCACGGCGGCTCTCCCCCAGTGCGAAGCCCCTTCGGCGGCGGCGTCCATACCAGCCGGATTTGCTGCTGCTGCTCCGACTCTCGCTCAATCGCTCGCTCGCCCAGCTGCTGCTGCTGCTCTCCCCCTCGCTCGTGCTGCTGCTCTGCTCCGATTAAGCCACACTTCAGTCGACTGAATCGACTTTTGGATCAGTCGATTTTCAGGGGTTGGGGGGCTCACCGGAGTTAAGGAAGAACCACCCGCAGCAGGGACGGGGGCTCGCTGGAGAGGTACCCCACTATCTATCTTAGGGTTCAGGGTGGGGGCTGGGGGGCCTAGAGGGCCGGCCGGGGCGGCGGTGGCGAGTTGTTTCGGGGCGGCGAGGCGGCACTGGGGCCGGTGGTTTGGCCGGTGGTGGCTGGCGGCTTAGGGGGTGCAGGTTGAAGATGAACTGCAGGCCCTCCCTAAACTACATGTCAAGTGCCTCTCTGCTACCATTGCGTTCAGTTTCGACAGTAGCATTCAGATTCCACAGTAAATTTCAGTTTCGACAGTTAAGTTCAGAGTCAACAGTTTTTACCTCATCTGTTGTAGTCAGGTGGTTTTTGGTGATGTTAATTTACATCATTTACATCATCTATTGGAGATGCTATTAGAATCCCACTTGAGATTGACGATGTCTGTCTTGTGCTGCTTCAGCCTTGACGTCTTACGGCTCACCGGAGCTGCTCCAACGACAGAACGATCCATCACAATAGAGCAGTGCCCTGGACGCCGTCTACAGATTCCTCAGATCTTCCTCCACACCTCCGACAGCCACCTCTGCCTCAACTGCTTCAGCGACCAACCCAATGATGTTGAGGTCGACACGGCTACGGCAAAGAGGTTGTACACTTGTTGCATCACTTATTACTATACATTCACGTCGATCCATTAGGGCTATTTTGGTTCAACGGAAAAACATCGATCCACTGGTTGTTACCATCACTCTAAATTTCTGCATGCTCTCCTTACATAATCTCACCATATTTTTTTCGTATGCATGTCAGATATTGTACACAGTCATGCTGAACATGTAGAGAAAAAGAGAAGAGTTTTGCGCGGCAATACAATGTCATGCAGACATCGCTCCATGGTGGGTTCAATGGCAAACCCTCCCCACCCCTCTCCAGATTGTAATCCAGAGGAAGATATCTGTTCTGAGGCGGATTCGGACGCCGCTGACCACTCCTATTTACCCCCCCCCAAGGTGTTTGCTCTACCTTGGCATGATGATGTTAGTCATATCATGCATATGTTGCCTTGCAGTGCCTACTTTTGACATCATATATGTCATCTGCTTAGTTTAGACATGTTCTGTAATGCCACCTGTTTAGTTTCTATATCATATATGGGAATTATGCAGTCTCATGTCTTTTAGCCAGCCATAATATATGTGAAATGTGCAATGCCATCCTGTTTAACCAGGAATCATATATTTGAATGATATCTTGCCCATCCTTTTCTTCATTACATTTCCATTTGTCGACAATGTTTGTACATTAAACTACTCTTCCTGTGAATCAGCCATTTGGGTGGGAGATGGAAAAATCTGGAGTGAAAACAAGGCCTTCAGAGCAGACAGTGCTACCTGTCGAAGCAGATCTCTTGTTGGGTCCCGATAGCTCCTCAGAGATGGATTCAGAGACAGATGACCAGTCCTATTCCCCCACTGAGGTGTATGCTCTAACTTGGCACGGTTATACTGCTCATATCATGCATACGGTGTCTTGCATTGCATAGTTTAGACATCATATACACAATATTCAACACCATGTTCTTAGTTCAGACATCATATCGAATGCCCTCTGTTTAGCATATAAATCACATATGTGAATTAAATGATGCGATCCTGATTACTTAGATAACATGTAGGTGAATTATGTCATGCGATCCTGTTTAGTTATTCATCATATCTTTGAATTATGTTATGCTATGCTATCCAGTTTAGATAGACATCATATATGTGAAATTATGTCATGCTATCCGTTTTAGTTAAACAATATACATGTCAACTATTTCATGCCCTCTTTTTTCCACACTATCTATTGCATCTGTCTCTCATACAATGTCTGTACATTCAACTATGTTTCCTGTTTATCAGCCATTTGAATTGGAGCGGGTGATGCCAGTATCTAGCGGACTAAAAACACGGTCTTCAAATAAAACAGTGCTACCTCTTGGTGGAGATAGCACCCCGGTTGTACATGCACAAGAACCAGCCCTACCACACATAACCCAAACTCTCGCAGATTGTACCCCTACTGCGATGGACAGAGAACCAGCTTCACCCAATCTAACCCCAACCCCAGCCGATAGTAACCCAGTTCCTGTTGACACAGCACCATCTCCACCACAGAGCTCCCAAACAAGAGCAGTTAGTAAGGCAGCTCCAATGCCCAAAGGGCCAGTACTATCACGGCAAAACCCAACTCCACCAATTAGTACGCCTATTCCTGTGGAGGAAGCACAACCAGCTAGTCGTAGTTTAGCATATATCGCATTTGATGTTGTTAAATCGTATGTGCGTATCTTCCCATCTTGGAAATATTATACTGAAGATGAAGGAAAATGCCAGTTGCAGGTGTTTGTCCAGGAGTTATGTGTAAGTAATGTTATTCATGGCAATTACTTTGCTTCATCCCATACATCCTACCTCCATGATGGTTATAATACAGCAAATTTTCCCATTTTTCTCTATAGAGAAGGACCGATTTGGAAACTCAGGATGAGGTAACCTGTGCTAATACCTCTGCTATCTTCAAGAATGCTTGGTGGCAGTATCGGAATTACCTGAAGAAAACGTACTTCACCGGCAAAGAAACTCATCAAATTCCCTTACGTTCTCCTGAGACACATTTACTGGACGATGACTGGGAACGCCTTGTTCTGTACTGGTCCCGAACCAAGAATGTGGTAAGGTCTATGAGCTCATTTTCTATTTTTAAGTATTATATTCTTGCGTCTTACTGTACTCTGTTCATGTAGAACAAGTGCCTAAACCTGAAGAACAACTGTTCTAATTTAAGATTCCATTGCTACCATAGGACATAGATATATGTTTGTTTGATGCTTTTATTATGTACTAGTATTTGGCAATAGAGGACTTGGTAATTTAATCCTGTCCACCTTACTAATGAACTGGTTCACCAAAATGCGTTTCATATACTAGTACATGCTAAACTTGTTATGTGTCTGCTTGTTTCTTCTTTTAGAATGCTGACAGAATATTGGGGAAGAGTGCCTTATTAAGAAACGGTAAAGGAAGTAATGCAGATAAGGTTCAGGATAGTGACACATCCTATCTTGGTTTAGTGTTGGAGTTACTGGCCACTACCGCTTGCACAAGCTATTCAAACTCACTGTCTGAATCAGTTCGGTTTCTTGAGTCTCAACTACAAGTTGAACGACATCGATCAGCTGTGCTACGACAAGAAGCGGAGGGACTGCGGAAGTCCCTGGAGCATTCAGATGCATACTTTCTGGTGCAACAGCAAGCATTGGAGGATTTTTAGCGCCAAACAGGACAAAGCTAATCAGCTTGCTAAGCTTATTGCCGGCATGGTGGATACCTAGGATAACGTTTCTTGAGCTCTTCTGAAGTTGTTTCAGTTATGCTCTTGTTTTGCTGCCACGTTTATTTGCACTGGTGGCCAATTTTGACGGCCAGCGTATATGATATGCTGCTTTGTTCCCTATATTTGCACTAGTGGCCAACTTTGATGCCCAGTGGATGTAATATGTGTAATAGCCGTGATAGCCTAGCGTTAGTTGCTTGCTTATTTATTTCCTTGTTGTCTTGTTTATTTGTTTGCTTGTAGTCATTGCAGTTCTTTTTCCACGGTTAACTTGTGGCTGCAATAACCTATTTTTTAAAACTAGGCCACAATAACCATGGGCTAATATTTACTGTAGTGACACTGGGCCTCCTACGGGCCGTAGAAACAGTGGGCCTTCTACGAGCCGTAGAAACAGTAGGCCTTCTACGGGCCGTAGAAACAATGGGCCTTCTACGGGTCATATCATCAATTTGCCTTATACGGGCCGTATGATCGATTGGCCAAACATGGGCCAATAACAGGCCGCATTATGGTCGTAAACGGGCTAGAGTTGGAATCGTCCGTTCATGGGCCGACCGTAACGGGCCATCGTTAATAGGCCGTATTTGATGACGCTATGAAAACAGCCCAACGTATTAACGGACCACAAACAGGCCGACTGTAACCACGGGCTGAATTTGGCCCACAAGCAGAAAATGACAGCAACGGGCCGTAAGTAAACGAATGCTGGAAATGAGCCCAAGAATAAATGGGCTCTGAGAAGGCCGAAAGATAACATGGGCTGGAAACGGCCCAACGGAATAACAGGCCGTTAATGGGTATAAAGTGATACACTATTCATTACGGGCCAGTTTCACCATGGGCCGTTAATGGGTGTAAAGTGATACACTATTCATTACGGGCTAGTTTCACCACGGGCCGTTAATAGGCCAAGAGTTACATAGGGCCTCATATGGGCCGAAAGATGTCATGGGCCATACATGGGCCAGAAGTGAAAATGGGCTGGAATCATATTGGATGGCCCAGATGAGCTACTAGGCCTAATTCGGATAGGGCGTAACGGGCCTTGGGTTAGCGGGCTGTAAATGGGCTATATGCGAACAGGCCGTTAACAAGCTTTCCATGGGCCGGCCCGCCACCTTTTGACCAAGTCAAACGGGCCGGCCTTTTCACAGGAATGGGCCTCTGTTGGGTCGTGCCACGTGTCGACGTATCATAGGCGCCTATCTGACCCACTGACGAGCTGACACGTGTTTCGTCCAGCCAATAAGAATTTTACACGTGGAAATTTCCCATTGGTCGGGGCTGTTAACGGGTTATCGGATCGAAAACCAGACCCGATAGCTTAACGGTGTTCCGTTATGGTGGATGCCACGTGTCAGTCACCCTTGACGAAAGCACTTCTGTGACGCACGATTTATCGTCATCGAAGTGGACACTTCCGTGATGATAATTTTAGTAATGTCATGGAACACTTCTACGACAGCACAGGTATGACTATCTTGATTCTGTCATAAATTTGTCATGGATGTACATGCATGACAAAAAAAGCGACCTACTGTGACAAACACGTATCATCACGGAAGTGTATTTTTTTGTAGTGCATGCATCTGAAGTGGACTGTACATGGAGAGGTCGACAGCTGGGTCCACGGCCACACGCAAGGAAATGCCTCCTTATTACGCGCAAAATAATGATTCCTCCACCTGACATCAGGGACCCACCAAAAGGGCCTCTGTATTTCGCAAAAAAAACATTACCGCCGCTGACAGCTCGGACCCACCAGCTATATTTTGCATGCAAGGAAGTGCCTCCTTATTACGCACAAAAAAATGAATACTCCCCCTGTTAGCTGGGACCCGGTATAGTAGCAGGCTGACTTGTGGGCCTACTAAGTTGACGGGGACGGAGGGCTTTGTCAACTTAGTCAATATGCACGATTCTAGCTCCAGTGACCGTACAATGTCCATCCAACGGCCGTAGTGCTTCTTCAACCTCTAGTCTTCTTGCTCCAGCCGCCCAAACCAGTGTCGGTCGTGCCTCGTGCTCCTGCCTCCCATGGCCGACTGCGATGTAGCCGAGGCCTCACCGCCCCCTCCTACTCCCACTGCTGGCCAAGCCATCCCTCTACTCACCCACACCCCTTGTTATTTTGTGGCGATGGCAGCCTCACACTGCAGCGAACCAATGAACCCTCGTACTCCTCTACGCGTGGGCATCCACAGTCCCGTCTTCCCCGGCTCCGTGTTGTCACCTTCCTAGGCCTCGCCGTCGTCCACCGCCCTGGTGCTCTCGGCGCGGCATGGTCAACATGGTCAAGGAACGGCTTCCATCGGACATGGACTGTACGTGGAGAGGCTGACAGCTGGGTCCACGGCCGCAGCAAGGAAGTGCCTCCTTATTACGTGCAAAATAATTATTCCTCCACGTGACAGCGGGGACCCACCGAACAGGCCACCATATTTCGCGAAAAGAACGTTTCCCCCTGACTGCTGGGACCCACCAGCTACACCTTTGCACGCAAGGAAGTGCGTCCGGGCAAAAAAAACGATTGGCCCCCTGACTTCTGGGACCCACCAGCTACATCTTCGCACGCAAGGAAGTGCCTGACAGTCGGGACCACCTGGTCGAAGCGTATGTAGCGTTGTCATTCTGGTCGCGAACGTGTACGTACATACTGGTCGATGTAGAGGCGCGGACGTGTCATAGTAGAGGCGTGCATGTGTCGTAGTAGAGGTGCGCACGTAGCATGTACGCATACATACAGCAGCCAGGGTGCAAGAAAGAAAATACGGCCACGTATGTGTACATACGGACGGGGTCTCAAACGCCTACTCGCGCATACATACGGCCAGGGCTCGTGTACATGGCTGGGTCGGAACAGAGAAACAGCGTCGTCATCGTGTTCATGGGGAGGCAACGGAGTGCGTCGTGTTCATGGGGAGGCAACGGAATGCGTCGTGTTCATCGGGAGGCAACGGAACGCGTGGGAGCGAACCGGTTGGGTTGGAACGGAATGCGTGGTCGTGTTCATCGGGAGGGCTTGGACGGAACAGGCGATGGAAACGAGGCCTGGCATACCGCAGAACGGAGGAAACGGACCTCCTACGGTCGAAATGGGGGTCCTGTTGATCGGGAGGGGTGTGGCGTACCGCAAAATAGACAAACGGACCTCCTACGGTCGAAACGGGGGTCCTGTTCATTGGGAGGGGTGTGGCGTACCACAAAACGGGACTCCACGAGATACTGTTCATCTCCACCGTCGACCTCCTCCAGCCTCCACGGGCTACCATCGACCTCCTCCGGCCTCCACGGGCTCCTGTTCATCCAGCCTCCACCGCGCACTACTCCACCGGCTACTGTTCAACCACCCCTCCATGGGCACCCCTCCATCGTCTACTGTTCATTCAGCCCTCCGCACCATGGGGTCCTGTTCAACCACCCCTCCATGGGCACCCCTCCACCATCTACTGTTCATCCATCCCTCCACACCATGGGGTCATGTTCATCCAGAGGCAACGCCACCGCTCACTGTTCATCCACCCCCCCCACAACACTCACTGTTCATCCAATCGATCGGCTTCAGTTAGCAGCAGTAGCGAAGGAACCGCTCAATCGGGTTCAGTTAACAGCCATCGATCGATCGCTCGGGTTCAGTAATGCGTAGCCTCCAGTGCAATCACTCGGGTTCAGTTAGAGCCCAACGCCTCACTCGGGTTCAGTTAGAGCCAACGCCTCGCACACACGCGCGTATGTGTACGAGAGAAATGCGCATCGCTCGGCCCCCGACCTCCCACCGTAACCGAGAACTCCCCAAAATTTTCCTCGCCCTCGCTTCTACCACGGTTTTTTCCGTCATGGACGGCCCAAAGAATGTCATGCAGTTGCGTCTCCGGCCCGCCCAGGATGAAAAGCCCATTTTCTGTCATGATTTTTTGTCATATAAGTAGGAGCCCACCACATCTATGATGATACCGGGTTTTGTCACAATTATCATCATAGAAGTGTCATATGTATGACAGAAAAAAAATCATTCGGCCCAAAATGTCATGGATGTGTCTTTTTTTTGTAGTGGAGGCGCTTCCGTCATGGACGAACACCGTGTCCTTATGGGTGCGGTGATCGAGAAGATTTAGTCCGCCAAGAGTGGACTGAATGAAGCCTGCAGCAACCTGTTGACAGGTTTCGAGGTAAGAAAGAGAAAAAACCCGTGTAGACAGTAGCCCCTGAGACACTGTCTGGTGTTTGGCGAGAAGAACCGGACAGAGGATCAATCTTTTGTTATGGGAGACTAACGTAATACATATGAATAATTAGACGTCGTTGTTGGCCGCAACCTCGCATGCAGCCGAAGTCTCTGAACTGAGGTAGAGGCTGGAGCGGACTGAGAACAAGCTCGACGAGGTTAAGGTTCGGCTCCAGGAGAAGCAAGGTGAGTGACGACTGGCTGTGTGTTCAGAAAGGATAGGCGCTGCATATTGACCGCAGTGTCGTGATATGTACAGGAGCCGCGACCAAGGTCGAGGCCCTAAGGAAGGCCCTGGGCGAGGCCGAGGAGAAGGTTGTCCAGCAGCAAGCCACCCGTAAGAAGCTTAAGGCCCGGGTCAAAGAGGTCCAGCAGGAGCTCCAGGATGCGGTCAAGAAATGCGAAGCCTTGGAGCATGATGCGTCGGTTCAAGGGACCGAACTCGCCAAGGCTCGTCAGAGTGTGGAGACTGCACGAAATGAGGCCCAGGCCGCCTTCCAGGAGATCCAGGAGGCCAAGAAGATTACGGTGGGTAAGGCATTTAAGATTCAAAGCAAGTATGCGGAGAAGTAGTACCTTTTACTAACCCGGGTTCGGAGTTCCCCAGGGGCTTTTGCGGATTTACCATGCAGTGTATCAGACGCCACGGAGTTCTATCGAGCCGAAGGAAGGGGTTCTACGGAGAAGCTATTCTGGTCGCAGTATGCGGCGCCAGAGCATCCCGTGCCCTTCACCGATCAGCTGAACCAGCTGGTGGAGCTGCATAGGGTGGCCAAACTAGACATGAAGGATTTCATAATCCAGCTATGGCCAGCCGAAGCTATGCCAAGCAACTACTTCAGACTCGTGAGGCGGATGGTGAACGCCTGTCCTCGGCTGGACGTCGTCAAGCGCTCGGCCTGCATTGAAGGTGCACCCATGGCCTTCGCCCGTTGCAAGATATGGTGGGCCAAGATGGACACCGTCGAGGTGACCAGAGGGCAAGGAGCACCGCACACCCGAACGGTATTTTGCGGATGTCCTGGAGGGGTCTCATCTTGTGGCAGCACAATGTTCGCAGGACATTGTATTTGAATAGATGTATTCATGTTGCCTTTGCCTTGTATTATGAGAACAAAGCCTGTTTTGTAATGTAATTTTGTTATGCTTTGAATTGTTTCCTCCTGTGCGGCCGTGTTGTATGTAATCTGAGGGTTGTCCATTCGTCGGCTTGTGCCCTCACGTAGGTAGTACGGAGGTGTTTGGCATGGAATCTAAACAATCTTGATCCAATTATATGGTCCTTGAAGGAGTTGTTTAGCTCAACGAACAAGGCAAACAGACTGTACGGCTTAAACGCCCTTACTTAGCCATATGAGTTTTATAATAACGCGTAGGTGCAGCCCCTGGTTCGAACCAGGGGGCTGTCAGCATCTGATCGGGAAGTGCCGATCTTTCGCATAATGCGGAAAAAATCTCCAACGATTTGTAACCCTCGAATAGTTGACCGGCTCTTGCCGTATCATGACAGTCAATTTTCGGCGGTCTCTACTGAGGCGCTCATCTGGTCAAGGCCAGGGCACAATCATAGTAGTTCTCCCTTTACTACCCTAGCCTATTTAGCGGAATGTAGGGTAGCAAGCACAGGAGTCGGGCAACCCAACTATTGACCAAATACATGATTCGGAGCCAATGCATATAATGCTAAATTTGGGGTGCCAAACTTATCTTTAAGGATTGTTCAGACTTTGTAGCCGTATCGTGGGGCGATGGGGAGCCCCTAGGAAATATGAAACGTACCAGAGTGCACGGTTGCTAGTAAATAAGTAATATAAAGGAAAACAGAGGGAGAACAGAGATAGGATCTGGAGCCCTTGAACTTGGATCATGAATAATTTCCATTATAGTTGGGTTAATGCGTCCAAGCACATTGGTACAAAATACTTCAATAAGAAACCGGCTATTTGACATGTCATACCCGAAGGCGGGCTGCGCGTGGGTCCTGAAAACGGTTAGCCTTTAGGGCTTCCCATGTATGCATGTGCTCCGTGTCAGTCCGGTGTGTTTATCCTTTGACGATATCATTGATCAGTCCGTCGAAGGTGGCCCCCATAGGAGAAACCTGAAACAAAGGAAAAGGAGATAGTAAAGTTATATGTGTGTCCGAGATTGGTCTAGCCGAACCGTGGAGCTTGTGCCTCCGTCGATGCCCATGGAATTTTGAGTGTGTAGTTATGGACGCGTGGTATGAATGCCACTACCTCATCGGGATTGGGACGGAGGCCGAATTGCTAATCGAGCTCTTGACGAGCCGCGCTGTCCTTGCAGTGTAGTCTGGACCCTCTTAATGATGTCCAGGGGCTCGGCAGCCAGACTATGATGCTGCTTGAGAAGGCCGCTTTGTACCTCTGCTGCTAGGGCGGCGGTGTGCTCCTCTGTCCGGAGGGAGCGTTTTGTGTTTCCGTTGACTGTTATGACGCCACGCGAACCGGGCATCTTCAGCTTGAGATAAGCGTAGTGTGGTACTGCGTTGAATCTAGCAAACGTGGTTCGTCTGAGTAGTGTGTGGTAGCTGCTGCGGAAGGGGACGATGTCGAAGATTAACTCCTCGCTTCGGAAGTTGTTCAGGGAACCGAAGACCACCTCGAGCATGATTGAGCCCGTGCAGCGGGCCTCAACGCCTGGTATGACTCCTTTAAAGGTAGTCTTTGTGGCTTTGATTCGTGAGGGATTAATGCCCATCTTCCACACTGTATCCTGATAAAGTAGGTTGAGGCTACTACCATCGTCCATTAGGACTCGTGTTAGGTGAAATCCGTCGATGATTGGGTCAAGGACTAGTGCGGCTGAACCGCCATGCCGGGTACTAGTTGGGTGATCTCGATGATCGAAGGTGATCGGGAATGACGACCATGGGTTGAATTTCAGGGCGACTGGCTCTACCGCGTAGACGTCCTGAAGTGCTCGCTTGCGCTCCCTTTTGGTGATGTGTGTAGCGTATATCATGTTCACCATTTTGACTTGAGGGGAAAATTTCTTCTTCCCTCCAGTGTTCGGTTGCCGGGGTTCTTCGTCCTCGTCCTCACTTCGTGATCCCTTTTCTTTGTTTTCGGCATTTAACTTGCCAGCTTGTTTGAAAACCCAATAGTCTCTGTTGGTGTGATTGGCTTGTTTATCTGGGGTACCATGTATCTGGCACGGACGATCAAGTATGCGATCCAGGCTGGATGGTCCCCCACTGTTCCTTTCGTAGGGCTTCTTTCGCTGGCCGGACTTGGAGCCGTTGAATCCGACGTTAACGATGGTGTCATCGGTGTTGTCGCCATTGCTTCGGCATTTGTATCTGTTGCGCCGGAGCTTGCCGGAGCTGTTCTTGGCCTCGAAGGGGCCTGTCTCGCTGGCTGTGTTTTTGCTACGAGCCAGCCAGCTGTCCTCACCCGCGTAAAAGCGGGTCATGAGTGCCGTAAGGGCTGCCATGGACTTTGGCTTTTCTTGGCCGACGTGGCGTGCTAGCCATTCATCACGGATGCTGTGTTTAAAGGCCGCTAGGGCTTTGGCATCCGGACAGTCAACGATCTAGTTCTTTTTGGTTAGGAACCTAGTCCAGAATTTCCTGGCTGATTCTCCAGGTTGTTGAACTATGTGGCTTAAGTCATCGGCATCGGGTGGCCGGACATATGTACCTTGAAAGTTGTCAAGGAAGGCCTCTTCCAAGTCCTCCCAGCTGCCGATGGAATTCTCGAGCAGGCTATTCGGCCAGTGTCTGGCTGGCCCTTTGAGTTTCAGTGGGAGGTATTTGATGGCATGGAGGTCGTCTCCATGGGCCATGTGGATGTGGAGAATAAAGTCCTCAATCCATATTGAGGGGTCGGTTGTTCCGTCGTATGATTCAATGTTGACGGGCTTGAACCCTTCGGGGAATTCGTGATCCAGCACCTCATCTGTGAAGCAGAGAGGGTGTGTGGCGCCTCTATATTGGGTCGCATCACGGCGCACCTCCGATGGAGTCCGTCTATGGTTATCGGCCTGGGTGTGACTAGGTTTGTCACGCCCGAATAGGTAGCCGTCATCCCGAGTCAGGAAGCGTCCTCGCGATCCGTAGATTGATCTGATGTGTTATACTCTACTGTCCAGCTCCTGCCGAAGGTCGTATGTATGGTCCCGAGTTGTTCTGTCCCTGTTTTTGTGAGGTGGTGGGGTGGGCTGTTGTTCGGCCTGAGTTGCTGCTTTATCCCGACCGCGGGGTGGTTGGTCCGCCGCACTATCCCGACCACGTGGTGGTCGGTCCGCATTGCGAGAGGGAGGTATGGGATCTTGTGCCTCCTCATCGAACTGAGGTAGCAGTCTGTGCTTTGGGTAACTCTTGGCTAGGTGCTTGAGGCCGTATTCTTCGACTGCCAGGACATTAGTCCACCTATCGATGAGCAGGCCTTGATCAGCTTGAAGCTGCTGCTACTTCTTCTTCAGGCTTGTTGCAGTGGCTATTAGCTGGCGCTTGAAGCGCTCCTGCTCGAGGGGTGCCTCAGGCACGATGAAGTCCTCACTGCCGAGGCTCTCATCATCCTTGGAGACTGGACGCTGACTGTCATCATCTTGGTCATTGGGCATGGCCTGTTTATCAGGGTTATCTTGCCCGTTGTCTTGTTCCTCCTGTTCGGATGCAGCCCCGACGGGGTCTTCATTGCTTTCGGCGTCGCCCGGAGTACTATTTTCTTCGGTGCCAATGGTGCCATCGTTTGAGCGACGAGGCTTAGAGCGGCGTTTAGGGCACCGGCGCTTGGACTGTGTCTCAGAAGGTTTATTCGCAACTGGATCTCCTTTTTCATCGTTGCTAGCTTTTTTTAGGCATGTCGACCATGTATACATCATACGAAGAGGTGGCCATTCAACGTCCAGTAAATGGCGGGTTTTGGCCTTGCTCCTGGTCGGCATCGTCGTCCATGCCGGTGATGTCTTCGGAGCCGTAATCGAGCACGTCGGTTAAGTCATCGACGGTGGCTATGAAGTGGGTGGCGGGTGGGAAACTAAATTTCCCATCATCAGCCTATGGCTCGAACCAAACATAGTTTGGTTGTGAGTCCTTCTCCAAGGACAAGTTCTTTAAAGAGTTTAGCACATCACCCAAAGGTGAGTGCTGGAAGATGTCTGCAGCGCTAAATTCAAAAATCGATAAGCGATCCAGCTCGGTGTCTACAGGCGTACCCGGTCCGGGATTTGTAGCCGGAGACGAATCCGGAGTTCCATTAATGCAAATATTGCGGGGTGCCGAGTCCGTGTGCGGCTCCAACGCCGCGGGCTCTGTGGCCTCGGATGGAATGATCTGCTCCGGTTATAAGGCCGTTGCAGCAACAGGGACCATCTCCTGGATGTGATCCAATGACAGATTTAAGTCATGTTCATCAGGGCGAGGGGGAGCTATCGCTGCGGTCTCAAATCCATTGAAGATCAAGTCTCCACGGATATCCGCGATGTAGTTCAAGCTTCCAAATCTGACCTGGTGGCCAGGGGCGTAGCTATCGCTGCTCCAGATGGCCAAGCGAGTTGGCCCACAGTATGAAGCCGCCGAACACGAAAATCTGTCCGGGGAGGAAGGTTTCTCCTTGGACAGCGTCGCTATAGACGATTGAAGGGGCCATCGAACCTTTCGTCAACGGCACAATGGAACTCTCAATGAAAGCATGAATGTCGGTGTCAAAACCAGCGGATCTCGGGTAGGGGGTCCCAAACTGTGCGTCTAGGATTGATGGTAACAGGAGACGGGGGACACGATGTTTACCCATGTTTGGGCCCTCTCTATGGAGGTAATACCCTACGTCATGCTTGATTGATCCTGATGAATATGAGTGTTACAAGAGTTGATCTAGGACGAGATCGTAATGGCTAAACCCTAAAAGTCTAACCTGTATGACTATGATAATGAGTATATCCTTTCCATACTAACCCATCCAGTTTATATAGACCCCGGGGGGGAATCTTGGGTTACATAGAGTCGGTTACATAAGAAGGAATCTTTATAGTCGGTCGCCAAGCTTGCCTTCCATGTCAAGGAGAGTCCAATCCGGACACGGGTACAGTCTTCGGCCTTCATGTCTTCACAACCCATCAGTCCGGCCCATGGATAACAGGTCGGACGCCCGAGGACCCCTTAGTCCAGGACTCCCTCGGTCTTGCCTCCTGGAGCCACCCCGGCAGCCTCCAGAACCTCTCCCTGGCCTGGGAAGGTCCTTTGGGACAACACCTCGTCGTCACCCTTGGCCGTGGGAGAGTGAGCGGCCGCCGGTGACTCACTAGCCATCGCCTTTGAATCCAACGAACCTCTTGATGTGGATCATTGGGAGCTATCGTGGGCCGGACTGCAATGGCATAAATTAACATATTATATTATGAAGCAAGAGAGAACGGACGCATGGACATACGTGGGCTTAGGTACTTACGACGCGGCCGGCGGCTTGTTTCGGGGGCTTCACTCCAGGCTGTTGTGGACGTCCCATGCGGAGTTATCCGCGAGAGGGCCTTTCCCCCTCTCGGGCGCCTCCGCCTCCAAATTTGTGGAGGCCGCCCTCTTCTTCCTCCCCCCATTAGGGGGAGAGTCGCTCTCCTCCTCCTCGTCGTCGTCTTCGGCGGCGGAGGAGCGGGTCCTGTCTTCGAACGTCACGTTCGAAGTGCCCTTGCGGTGGGGGCCACTCTAGACCCCCTTGGCCTTCTTCTTGGCCTTCTTCTCCGGCGCCTTATAGGGCACCGGTACCAGCATCTTCGTCGGGCACGGGATGACTGGTTCCTCGGGTAGCGGAGCCGGACACTGAATCCGCTCCGCTCTCTTCGTCCATACCTGAAATAATAAAAGTTTAGATATCCTCCTTGAAACAAGCAAGTAGAGGATGCGTTAAAGGCTTACCTCGTTGGCGGGGTGGGTAATGTCGTGCCCGCGGTCCGAGTCTATGGCTGGCGGTGTCTCGTTGCCTTTAAAGAGCAACTTCCAGGCGTCTTTGTGAGTGGTTCCGAAGAGCCTTTCCAGAGTTTGGTGCTTCTTCGGATTGAATTCCCATAACGGGCGGCTTCGGCTTTGGCATGGGAGAATCCGGCGAACTAGCAGCACCTAGATTACGTCAACGAGTTTAACATTTTTATCTACCATGCTTTGAATGCGCGTTTGCAGCGCTATCAGCTTGTCTGACGAAGACCAATTTGGGCCCTTCTCAATCCAGGAGGTGAGCCGCATTGGAGCTCCGGAGTTAAATTCGGCAACTGCGGCCCAGGTGGCGCCGCGGGGCTCTGTGATGTAGAACCACAGTTTCTACCACTCCTTGACAGTCTCCACGAAAGTACCTTTTGGCCAGGAGACAGTGGTCAGCTTGCTCACCATGGCGCCTCCGCACTCCGTGTGCTGGCCATCCACCAACTTCGCCTTCATGTTGAAGACCTTGAGCCACAGCCCGAAGTGGGGTTGGATGCGGAGGAAGGCCTGCTACCTCTTGAGCACTGCGTTGGTTTTCCCTTGAAGAGGAAAGGGTGATGCAGCAAAGTAGCGTAAGTATTTCCCTCAGTTTTTGAGAACCAAGGTATCAATCTAGTAGGAGGCTACGCACGAGTCCCTTGCACCTACACAAAACAAATAAATCCTCGCAACCAACACGATAAGGGGTTGTCAATCCCTACACGGTCACTTACGAGAGTGAGATCTGATAGATATGATAAGATAATATTTTTGGTATTTTTATGATAAAGATGCAAAGTAAAATAAAAGGCAATGGAAATAACTAAGTGTTGGAAGATTAATATGATGGAAGATAGACCTGGGGGCCATAGCTTTCACTAGTGGCTTCTCTCAAGAGCATAAGTATTTTACGGTGGGTGAATAAATTACTGGTGAGCAATTGACAGAATTGAGCATAATTATGAGAATATCTAGGTATGATCTTGTATATAGGCATCATGTCCGAGACAAGTAGACCGACTCCTGCCTGCATCTACTACTATTACTCCACACATCGACCGCTATCCAACATGCATCTAGAGTATTAAGTTCATAAGAACAGAGTAACGCCTTAAGCAAGATGACATGATGTAGAGGGATAAATTCATGCAATATGATAAAAACCCCATCTTGTTATCCTCGATGGCAACAATACAATACGTGCCTTGCTGCCCCTACTGTCACTGGGAAAGGACACCACAAGATTGAACCCAAAGCTAAGCACTTCTCCCATTGCAAGAAAGGTCAATCTAGTAGGCCAAACCATACTGATTATTCGAAGAGACTTGCAAAGATAACCAATCATACATAAAAGAATTCAGAGAAGATTCAAATATTGTTCATATATAAACTTGATCATAAACCCACAATTCATCGGTCTCAACAAACACACCGCAAAAGAAGATTACGTCGAATAGATCTCCACGAGAGAGGGGGAGAACATTGTATTGAGATCCAAAAACAGAGAAGAAGCCATCTAGCTAATAACTATGGACCCGAAGGTCTGAAGTAAACTACTCACACATCATCGGAGAGACCATGGTGTTGATGCAGAAGCCCTCCGTGATCGATACCCCCTCTGGCGGATCTCCGGAATAGGCCCCAAGATGGGATCTCGTGGATACAGAAAGTTACGGTGGTGTAATTAGGGTTTTGGCTCCGTATCTGATCATTTGGGGGTACGTAGGTATATATAGGAGGAAGGAGTACGTCCGTGGAGCAACAGGGGGCCCACGAGGGTGGAGGGCGTGCCTGGGGGGTAGGCCTGCTCCCCTACCTGGCTTTCCTATTGGTTGCTTGACGTAGGGTCCAAGTCTCCTGGATCTTGTTCGTTCCAAAAATCACGTTCCCGAAGGTTTCATTCCGTTTGGACTCCGTTTGATATTCTTTTTCTGCGAAACTCTGAAATAGGCAAAAAATAGCAATTCTGGGTTGGACCTCCGGTTAATAGGTTAGTCCCAAAAATAACATAAAAGTGAATAATAAAGCCCAATAATGTCCAAACCAGAAGATAATATAGCATGGAGCAATCAAAAGTTATAGATACGTTGGAGACGTATCAAGCATCCCCAAGCTTAATTCTTGCTCGTCCTCGAGTAGGTAAATGATAAAAACAGAATTTTTGATGCGGAATGCTACTAGGCATAATTTCAATGTAATTATTCTTAATTGTGGTATGAATATTCAGATCCGAAAGATTCAAGACAAAAGTTTAATATTGACATAAAAAATAATAATACTTCAAGCATACTAACTAAGCAATTATGTCTTCTCAAAATAACATGGCCAAAGAAAGTTATCCCTACAAAATCATATAGTCTGGCTATGCTCTATCTTCACCACACAAAGTATTTAAATCATGCACAACCCCGATGACAAGCCAAGCAATTGTTTCATACTTTTGACATTCTCAAACTTTTTCAATCTTCACGCAATACATGAGCGTGAGCCATGGACATAGCACTATATGTGGAATAGAATGGTGGTTGTGGAGAAGACAAAAAGGGAGAAGATAGTCTCACATCAACTAGGCGTATCAACAGGCTATGGAGATGCCCATAAATAGATATCAATGCGAGTGAGTAGGGATTGCCATGCAACGGATGCACTAGAGCTATAAGTATATGAAAGATCAACAAAAGAAACTAAGTGGGTGTGCATCCAACTCGCTTGCTCACGGAGACCTAGGGCATTTTGAGGAAGCCCATCATTGGAATATACAAGCCAAGTTCTATAATGAAGAATTCCCACTAGTATATGAAAGTGATATCATAGGAGACTCTCTATCATGAAGATCATGGTGCTACTTTGAAGCACAAGTGTGGTAAAAGGATAATAGCATTGTCCCTTCTCTCTTTTTCTCTCATTTTTTATTATTATTATATATTTTCTCTTTTTTTATTTGGGCCTTTTCTCTTTTTTTATGACCTCTTTTTTTCGTCCGGAGTCTCATCCCGACTTGTGGGGGAATCATAGTCTCCATCATCCTTTCCTCACTCGAACAATGCTCTAATAATGATGATCATCACACTTTTATTTACTTACAACTCAAGAATTACAACTCGATACTTAGAACAAAATATGACTCTATATGAATGCCTCCGTCGGTGTACCGGGATATGCAATGAATCAAGAGTGACATGTATGAAAGAATTATGAACGGTGGCTTTGCCACAAATACAATGTCAACTACATGATTGAGGACTTATGCGGGAGCCGTTGAATCCGACGTTAACGGTGGTGTCATCAGTGCTGTCGCCATTGCTTCGGCGTTTGTGTCTGTTGCGCCGGAGCTTGCCGGAGCTGTTCTTGGCCTCGAAGGGGCCTATCTCGCTGGCTGTGTTTTTGCTATGAGCCAGCCAGCTGTCCTCACCCGCGTAAAAGCGGGTCATGAGTGCCGTAAGGGCTGCCATGGACTTTGGCTTTTCTTGGCCAAGGTGGCGTGCTAGCCATTCATCACGGATGCTGTGTTTAAAGGCCGCTAGGGCTTTGGCATCTGGACAGTCAACGATCTAGTTCTTTTTGGTTAGGAACCTAGTCCAGAATTTCCTGGCTGATTCTCCAGGTTGTTGAACTATGTGGCTTAAGTCATCGGCATCGGGTGGCCGGACATATGTACCTTGAAAGTTGTCAAGGAAGGCCTCTTCCAAGTCCTCCCAGCTGCCGATGGAATTCTCGGGCAGGCTATTCGGCCAGTGTCTGGCTGGCCCTTTGGGTTTTAGTGGGAGGTATTTGATGGCATGGAGGTCGTCTCCCCGGGCCATGTGGATGTGGAGAATAAAGTCCTCAATCCATACTGCGGGGTCGGTTGTTCCGTCGTATGATTCAATGTTGACGGGCTTGAACCCTTCGGGGAATTCATGATCCAGCACCTCATCTGTGAAGCAGAGAGGGTGTGCGGCGCCTCTATATCGGGTCGCATCACGGCGCACCTCCGATGGAGTCCGTCTGTGGTTATCGGCCTGCGTGTGACTAGGTTTGTCACGCCCGAATAGGTAGTCGTCATCCCGAGTCAGGAAGCGTCCTCGCGATCCGTAGATTGATTTGATGTGTTATACTCTACTGTCCAGCTCCTGCCGAAGGTCGTATGTATGGTCCCGAGTTGTTCTATCCCTGTTTTTGTGAGGTGGTGGGGTGGGCTGTTGTTCGGCCTAAGTTGCCGCTTGGTCGGTCCGCCGCACTATCCCGACCACGTGGTGGTCGGTCCGCATTGCGAGAGGGAGGTATGGGATCTTGTGTCTCCTCATCGAACTGAGGTAGCAGTCTGTGCTTTGGGTAACTCTTGGCTGGGTGCTTGAGGCTGTATTCTTCGACTGCCAGGACATTAGTCCACCTATCAATGAGCAGGTCTTGATCAGCTTGAAGTTGCTGCTACTTCTTCTTCAGGCTTGTTGTAGTGGCTATTAGCTGGCGCTTGAAGCGCTCCTGCTCGAGGGGTGCCTCAGGCACGATGAAGTCCTCACTGCCGAGGCTCTCATCATCCTCGGAGACTGGACACTGACTGTCATCATCTTGGTCATTGGGCATGGCCTGTTTATCAGGGTTATCTTGCCCGTTGTCTTGCTCCTCCTGTTCGGATGCAGCCCCGACAGGGTCTTCATTGTTTTCGGCGTCGCCCGGAGTACTATTTTCTTCGGTGCCAATGGTGCCATCGTTTGAGCGACGAGGCTTAGAGCGGCGTTTAGGGCGCCGGCACTTGGACTGTGTCTCAGAAGGTTTATTCGCAACTGGATCTCCTTTTTCATCGTTGCTAGCTTTTTTTAGGCATGTCGACCATGTATACATCATACGAAGAGGTGGCCATTCAACGTCCAGTAAATGGCGGGTTTTGGCCTTGCTCCTGGTCGGCATCGTCGTCCATACCGGTGATGCCTTCGGAGCCGTAATCGAGCACGTCGGTTAAGTCATCGACGGTGGCTATGAAGTGGGTGGCGGGTGGGAAACTAAATTTCCCATCATCAGCCTATGGCTCGAACCAAACATAGTTTGGTTGTGAGTCCTTCTCCAAGGACAAGTTCTTTAAAGAGTTTAGCACATCACCCAAAGGTGAGTGCTGGAAGATGTCTGCAGCGCTAAATTCAAAAATCGATAACCGATCCAGCTCGGTGTCTGCAGGCGTACCCGGTCCGGGATTTGTAGCCGGAGATGAATCCGGAGTTCCATTGATGCAAATATTGCGGGGTGCCGAGTCCGTGTGCGGCTCCAACGCCGCGGGCTCTGTGGCCTCGGATGGAACGATCTGCTCCGGTTATAAGGTCGTTGCAGCAACAGGGACCATCTCCTGGATGTGATCCGATGACAGATTTAAGTCATGTTCATCGGGGCGAGGGGGAGCTATCGCTGCGGTCTCAAATCCATTGAAGATCAAGTCTCCACGGATATCCGCGACATAGTTCAAGCTTCCAAATCTGACCTGGTGGCCAGGGGCGTAGCTATCGCTGCTCCAGATGGCCAAGCGAGTTGGCCCACAGTATGAAGCCGCCGAACACGAAAATCTGTCCGGGGAGGAAGGTTTCTCCTTGGACATCGTCGCTATAGACGATTGAAGGGGCCATCGAACCTTTCGTCGACGGCACAATGGAACTCTCAATGAAAGCACGAATGTCGGTGTCAAAACCAGCGGATCTCGGGTAGGGGGTCCCAAACTATGCGTCTAGGATTGATGGTAACAGGAGACGGGGGACACGATGTTTACCCATGTTTGGGCCCTCTCTATGGAGGTAATACCCTACGTCCTGCTTGATTGATCCTGATGAATATGAGTGTTACAAGAGTTGATCTAGGACGAGATCGTAATGGCTAATCCCTAAAAGTCTAACCTATATGACTATGATAATGAGTATATCCTTTCCATACTAACCCATCCAGTTTATATAGACCCCTGGGGGGAATCTAGGGTTACATAGAGTCGGTTACATAAGAAGGAATCTTTATAGTCGGTCGCCAAGCTTGCCTTCCATGTCAAGGAGAGTCCAATCCGGACACGGGTACAGTCTTCGGCCTTCATCTCTTCATAGCCCATCAGTCCGGCCCATGGATAACAGGTCGGACGCCCGAGGACCCCTTAGTCCAGGACTCCCTCGGTCTTGCCTCCTGGAGCCACCCCGGCAGCCTCCAGAACCTCTCCCTGGCCTGGGAAGGTCCTTTGGGACAACACCTCGTCATCACCCTTGGCCGCGGGAGAGTGAGCGGCCGCCGGTGACTCACTAGCCATCACCTTTGAATCCAACGAACCTCTTGATGAGGATCATTGGGAGCTATCGTGGGCCGGACTGCAATGGCATAAATTAACATATTATATTATGAAGCAAGAGAGAACGGACGCATGGACATACGTGGGCTTAGGTACTTACGACGCGGTCGGAGGCTTGTTACGGGGGCTTCACTCCAGGCTATTGTCGACGTCCCATGCAGAGTTATCCGCGAGAGGGCCTTTCCCCCTCTCGGGCGCCTCCGCCTCCAAATTTGTGGAGGCCGCCCTCTTCTTCCTCCCCCCATCAGGGGGAGAGTCGCTCTCCTCCTCCTCGTCGTCGTCTTTGGCGGCGGAGGAGCGGGTCTTGTCTTCGGACGTCAAGTCCGAAGTGCCCTTGCGGTGGGGGCCACTCTAGACCCCCTTGGCCTTCTTCTTGGCCTTCTTCTCCGGCGCCTTATAGGGCACCGGTACCAGCATCTTCGCCGGGCACGGGATGACTGGTTCCTCGGGTAGCGGAGCCGGACACTGAATCCGCTCCGCTCTCTTCGTCCATACCTGAAATAATAAAAGTTTAGATATCCTCCTTGAAACAAGCAAGTAGAGGATGCGTTAAAGGCTTACCTCGTTGGCGGGGTGGGTAATGTCATGCCCGCGGTCCGAGTCTATGGCTGGCGGCGTCTCGTTGCCTTTAAAGAGCAACTTCCAGGCGTCTTTGTGAGTGGTTCCGAAGAGCCTTTCCAGAGTTTGGTGCTTCTTCGGATTGAATTCCCATAACGGGCGGCTTCGGCTTTGGCATGGGACAATCCGGCGAACTAGCAGCACCTAGATTACGTCGACGAGTTTAACATTTTTATCTACCATGCTTTGAATGCGCGTTTGCAGCGCTATCAGCTCGTCTGACGAAGACCAATTTGGGCCCTTCTCAATCCAGGAGGTGAGCCGCATTGGAGCTCCGGAGTTAAATTCGGCAACTGCGGCCCAGGTGGCGCCGCGGGGCTCTGTGATGTAGAACCACAGTTTCTACCACTCCTTGACAGTCTCCACGAAAGTACCTTTTGGCCAGGAGACAGTGGTCAGCTTGCTCACCATGGCGCCTCCGCACTCCGTGTGCTGGCCATCCACCAACTTCGCCTTCATGTTGAAGACCTTGAGCCACAGCCCGAAGTGGGGTTGGATGCGGAGGAAGGCCTGCTACCTCTTGAGCACTGCTTTGGTTTTCCCTTGAAGAGGAAAGGGTGATGCAGCAAAGTAGCGTATGTATTTCCCTCAGTTTTTGAGAACCAAGGTATCAATCCAGTAGGAGGCTACACGCGAGTCCCTTGCACCTACACAAAACAAATAAATCCTCGCAACCAACACGATAAGGGGTTGTCAATCCCTACACGGTCACTTACGAGAGTGAGATCTGATAGATATGATAAGATAATATTTTTGGTATTTTTATGATAAAGATGCAAAGTAAAATAAAAGGCAATGGAAATAACTAAGTGTTGGAAAATTAATATGATGGAAGATAGACCCGGGGGCCATAGGTTTCACTAGTGGCTTCTCTCAAGAGCATAAGTATTTTACGGTGGGTGAACAAATTACTGGTGAGCAATTGACAGAATTGAGCATAATTATGAGAATATCTAGGTATGATCTTGTATATAGGCATCATGTCCGAGACAAGTAGACCGACTCCTGCCTGCATCTACTACTATTACTCCACACATCGACCGCTATCCAGCATGCATCTAGAGTATTAAGTTCATAAGAACAGAGTAACGCCTTAAGCAAGATGACATGATGTAGAGGGATAAATTCATGCAATATGATAAAAAACCCATCTTGTTATCCTCGATGACAACAACACAATACGTGTCTTGCTGCCCCTACTGTCATTGGGAAAGGACACCACAAGATTGAACCCAAAGCTAAGCACTTCTCCCATTGCAAGAAAGATCAATCTAGTAGGCCAAACCATACTGATAATTCGAAGAGACTTGCAAATATAACCAATCATACATAAAAGAATTCAGAGAAGATTCAAATATTGTTCATATATAAACTTGATCATAAACCCACAATTCATCGGTCTCAACAAACACACCGCAAAAGAAGATTACATCGAATAGATCTCCACGAGAGAGGGGGAGAACATTGTATTGAGATCCAAAAAGAGAGAAGAAACCATCTAGCTAATAACTATGGACCCGAAGGTCTGAAGTAAACTACTCACACATCATCGGAGAGACCATGGTGTTGATGCAGAAGCCCTCCGTGATCGATACCCCCTCTGGCGGAGCTTCGGAATAGGCCCCAAGATGGGATCTCGTGGATACAGAAAGTTACGGTGGTGTAATTAGGGTTTTGGCTCCGTATCTGGTCATTTGGGGTACGTAGGTATATATAGGAGGAAGGAGTACGTCCGTGGAGCAACAGGGGGCCCATGAGGGTGGGGGGTAGGCCTGCTCCCCTACCTCGTGGCTTCCCTGTTGGTTGCTTGACGTAGGGTCCAAGTCTCCTGGATCTTGTTCGTTCCAAAAATCACGTTCCCGAAGGTTTCATTCCGTTTGGACTATGTTTGATATTCTTTTTCTGCGAAACTCTGAAATAGGCAAAAAATAGCAATTCTGGGTTGGACCTCCGGTTACTAGGTTAGTCCCAAAAATAACATAAACGTGAATAATAAAGCCCAATAATGTCCAAAACAGAAGATAATATAGCATGGAGCAATCAAAAATTATAGATACGTTGGAGACGTATCAAGCATCCCCAAGCTTAATTCCTGCTCGTCCTCGAGTAGGTAAATGATAAAAACAGAATTTTTGATGCAGAATGCTACTAGGCATAATTTCAATGTAATTCTTCTTAATTGTGGTATGAATATTCAGATCCGAAAGATTCAAGACAAAAGTTTAATATTGACATAAAAAATAATAATACTTCAAGTATACTAACTAAGCAATTATGTCTTCTCAAAATAACATGGCCAAAGAAAGTTATCCCTACAAAATCATATAGTCTGGCTATGCTCTATCTTCACCACACAAAGTATTTAAATCATGCACAACCCCGATGACAAGCCAAGCAATTGTTTCATACTTTTGACATTCTCAAACTTTTTCAATCTTCACGCAATACATGAGCGTGAGCCATGGACATAGCACTATATGTGGAATAGAATGGTGGTTGTGGAGAAGACAAAAAGGGAGAAGATAGTCTCACATCAACTAGGCGTATCAACAGGCTATGGAGATGCCCATAAATAGATATCAATGCGAGTGAGTAGGGATTGCCATGCAACGGATGCACTAGAGCTATAAGTATATGAAAGATCAACAAAAGAAACTAAGTGGGTGTGCATCCAACTCGCTTGCTCACAGAGACCTAGGGCATTTTGAGGAAGCCCATCATTGGAATATACAAGCCAAGTTCTATAATGAAAAATTCCCACTAGTATATGAAAGTGATATCATAGGAGACTCTCTATCATGAAGATCATGGTGCTACTTTGAAGCACAAGTGTGGTAAAAGGATAATAGCATTGTCCCTTCTCTCTTTTTCTCTCATTTTATTATTATTATTATATATTTTCTCTTTTTTTATTTGGGCCTTTTCTCTTTTTTTATGACCTCTTTTTTTCGTCCGGAGTCTCATCCCGACTTGTGGGGGAATTATAGTCTCCATCATCCTTTCCTCACTCGGACAATGCTCTAATAATGCTGATCATCACACTTTTATTTACTTACAACTCAAGAATTACAACTCAATACTTAGAACAAAATATGACTCTATATGAATGCCTCCGTCGGTGTACCGGGATATGCAATGAATCAAGAGTGACATGTATGAAAGAATTATGAACGGTGGCTTTGCCACAAATACGATGTCAACTACATGATTATGCAAAGCAATATGACAATGATGGAGCGTGTCATAATAATCGGAACGGTGGTAAGTTGCATGGCAATATATCTCGGAATGGCTATGGAAATGTCATGATAGGTAGGTATGGTGGCTGTTTTGAGGAAGGTATATGGTGGGTGTATGATACCGGCGAAAAGTGTGCGGTATTAGAGAGGCTAGCAATGGTGGAAGGAAGAAAAGTGCGTATAATCCATGGACTCAACATTAGTCATAAATAACTCATATACTTACTGAAAAAATCTACAAGTTATCAAAGCAAAGTATTACGCACATGCTCCTAGGGGGATAGATTGGTAGGAAAAGACCATCGCTTGTCCCCGACTGCCACTCATAAGGAAGACAATCAATAAATAAATTATGCTCCGACTTCATCACATAACGGTTCACCATACGTGCATGCTACGGGAATCACAAACTTTAACACAAGTATCTCTCAAATTCACAACTACTCAACTAGCATGACTCTAATATCACCATCTTTATATCTCAAAACAATCATCAAGCATCAAACTTCTCTTAGTATTCAACACACTCATAAGAAAGTTTTTACTAATATTGTATACCTAGCATATTAGGATTATTTAAGAAAATTAACATGCTACTTAAGACTCTCAAAATAATCTAAGTGAAGCGTGAGAGATCAATAGTTTCTATAAAACAAATCCACCACCATGCTCTAAAACATATAAGTGAAGTACTAGAGCAAAACTATATAACTCAAAAGATATAAGTGAAGCACATAGAGTATTCTAATAATTTCTGAATCATGTGTGTGTCTCTCAAAAGGTGTGTACAGCAACGATGATTGTGGTAAACTAAAAATAAAAGACTCAAATCATACAAGACGCTCCAAGTAAAACAGATATCATGTGGTGAATAAAAATATAGCTCCAAGTAAAGTTACCAATAGAAGTAGACGAAAGAGGGGATGCCTTCCGGGGCATCCCCAAGCTTTGGCTTTTTGGTGTCCTTAGATTATCTTGGGGGTGCCATGGGCATCCCCAAGCTTAGGATCTTGCCACTCCTTGTTCCATAATCCATCAAATCCTTACCCAAAACTTGAAAACTTCACAACACAAAACTTAAAGTAGAAAATCTCGTGAGCTCCGTTAGTGAAAGAAAACAAAACACCACTTTAAGGTACTGTAATGAACTCATTATTTATTTATATTTGTGTTAAACCTACTGTATTCCAACTTCTCTATGGTTTATAAACTATTTTACTATCCATAGATTCATCAAAATAAGCAAACAACACACGAAAAACAGAATCTGTCAAAAACAGAACAGTCTGTAGTAATCTGTAGCTATCGCAAGATCTGGAACCCCAAAAATTCTAAAATAAATTTCTGGACGTGAGTAATTTATATATTAATCATCTGCAAAAATAATTAACTAAATATCACTTTAAAAATAAAAATGGCAGCAGTTCTCGTGAGTGCTAAAGTTTCTGTTTTTTACAGCAAGATTAACAAGACTTTCCCCAAGTCTTCCCAACGGTTCTACTTGGCACAAACACTAATTAAACACAAGAAACACAACCAAAACAGAGGCTAGATAAATTATTTATTGAATAACAGCAAGGAAAAATATTGGGTTATCTCCCAACAAGCGCTTTTCTTTAAATCCTTTTTAGCTAGGCATTGATAATTTTAACGATGCTTACATGAAAGACAAGAATTGAGGCACAAAGAGAGCATCATAAAACACGTGAAAAACACATCTAAGTCTAAAATACTTCCTATTCATAGGCATCTTATAGGCAAACAAATTATAAAGGCAAACAAAAACTAGCATATGCAAGCAAGCGGAAAGAAACAGTAGCAATCTCAACATAACGAGAGGTAATTTAGTAACATGAAAATTTCTACCACCATATTTTCCTCTCTCATAATAATTATATGTAGGATCATAAGCAAATTCAACAAAATAGCTATCACATAAAATATTTTCAACACGATCCACATGCATGCAAAGTTGACACTCTTCCAAAATAGTGGGATTAACATTAACTAAAGTCATGACCTCTTCAAACCCACTTTTATCAAAAACTTCATAAGATTGAACATTATCCAAATATGTGGGATCTAAAGTTGACACTCTTCCAAACCCACTTTCAGTATTATTGCAAACACTATTATCAATCTCATAATCATCATGGGGAGTAAATAAATTTTCAAGATCAAAAGAAGAATCACCCCAATCATGATCATTGCAACAAGTAGAGGACATAGCAAAACTAGCATCCCCAAGCTTAGGGTTTTGCATATTATTAGCACAATCTACATAAATAGAATTTATAATAAAATCATTGCAATCATGCTTTTTATTCAAAGATCTATCGTCAATCGCTTCATAAGGTAATTCATCACACTTTTCAAATTCACGAATTTCAAGCAAAACTTCATAAAGATAATCTAGTGCACAAAATTCACTAGCAATTGGTTCATCATAATTGGATCTCTTAAAAAGATTAGCAAGCGGATGAGGATCCATAGATCTTAGGTTCTCTGTTTAGTAATAAATAAACAACTATTCCAACCAAACGAGCAAATGAGCCAAGTAAGACATCAAAGCAAATGGAAAGATGAAGAGAAGAAGGGCGAATAAAACGGCAAGGGTGAAGTGGGGGAGAGGAAAACGAGAGGCAAATGGCAAATAATGTAATGCGGGAGATAAGGGTTTGTGATGGGTACTTGGTGTGTTGACTTTTGCGTAGACCTCCCCGGCAACGGCGCCAGAAATCCTTCTTGCTACCTCTTGAGCACTGTGTTGGTTTTCCCTTGAAGAGGAAAGGGTGATGCAGCAAAGTAGCGTAAGTATTTCCCTCGGTTTTTGAGAACCAAGGTATCAATCCAGTAGGAGGCTATGCGCGAGTCCCTTGCACCTACACAAAACAAATAAATCCTCACAACCAACGCGATAAGGGGTTGTCAATCCCTACACGGTCACTTACGAGAGTGAGATATGATAGATATGATAAGATAATATTTTTGGTATTTTTATGATAAAGATGCAAAGTAAAACAAAAGGCAATGAAAATAACTAAGTGTTGGAAGACTAATAGGATGGAAGATAGACCCGGGGGGCATAGATTTCACTAGTGGCTTCTCTCAACAGCATAAGTATTTTACGGTGGGTGAACAAATTACTGTTGAGCAATTGACAGAATTGAGCATAGTTATGAGAATGTCTAGGTATGATCATGTATATAGGCATCACGTCCGAGACAAGAAGACCGACTCCTGCTTGCATCTACTACTATTACTCTACACATCGACCACTATCCAGCATGCATCTAGAGTATTAAGTTCATAAGAACAGAGAAACGCCTTAAGCAAGATGACATGATGTAGAGGGATAAATTCATGCAATATGGTAAAAAAAACATCTTGTTATCCTTGATGGCAACAATACAATACGTGCCTTGCTGCCCCTACTGTCATTGGGACAGGACACTGCAAGATTGAACCCAAAGCTAAGCACTTCTCCATTGCAAGAAATATCAATCTAGTAGGCCAAACCAAACTGATAATTCGAAGAGACTTGCAAAGATAACCAATCATACATAAAAGAATTCAGATAAGATTCAAATATTGTTCATAGATAAACTTGATCATAAACCCACAATTCATCGGTCTCAACAAACACACCGCAAAAGAAGATTACATCGAATAGATCTCCACGAGAGAGGGGGAGAAGATTGTATTGAGATCCAAAAAGAGAGAAGAAGCCATCTAGCTAATAACTATGGACCCGAAGGTCTGAAGTAAACTACTCACACATCATCGGAGAGGCTATGGTGTTGATGTAGAAGCCCTCCGTGATCGATGCCCCCTCTGGCGGAGCTCCGGAACAGGCCCCAAGATGGGATCTCATGGATATAGAAAGTTACGGCGGTGGAATTAGGGTTTTGGCTCCGTATCTGATCGTTTCGGGGTATGTAGGTATGTATAGGAGGAAGGAGTACGTCGATGGAGCAATAGGGGGCCCCACGAGGGTGGAGGGCGCGCCTGGGGGGTAGGCGCGCCCCCTACCTCGTGGCTTCCCTGTTGGTTGCTTGACGTAGGGTCCAAGTCTCCTGGATCTTGTTTGTTCCAAAAATCACGTTCCTGAAGGTTTCATTCCGTTTGGACTCCGTTTGATATTCTTTTTCTGCGAAACTCTGAAATAGGCAAGAAAACAACAATTCTGGGCTGGGCCTCCGGTTAATAGGTTAGTCCCAAAAATAATATAAAAGTGAATAATAAAGCCCAATAATGTCCAAAACAGAAGATAATATAGCATGGAGCAATCAAAAATTATAGATACGTTGGAGACGTATCAAGGCCTCACACACGACAATGAATGCCGAGATGTTGAGGAAAGAGTTCCGGGCTAGATCACGGAAGTCTAGACCATAATAGAACATCAGCCCGCGGACGAAAGGGTGGAGTGGAAACCCTAGCCCGCGGATGAAATGAGGGATGAATATCACCCTCTCGTTGGGCTTCGGTGTAGGGACGACTTTCCCCTTGGTTGGAAGACGATGGGCGATTTCCTTCGCCAGATACCCGGCCACCTGAAGCTCAGTAATGTCCTTCTCCTTGACGGAGGAGGCCATCCACTTGCCTTGACCTCCGGATCCAGACATGGTTGAGTGCTTGATCGAGTGGGGAAAGATGAGAAATTGGGCGCCGAAGCTCAAGAATTGAAGGGCAGAGGAAGAGAGAAGGCGTGGGTGAAGAGAGGGAGTTCTTATCTCCTTATAAAGGCAGTAAATATTAAGCGCCTCCCCACTCGCCTTAAAACTCGCCTATTCCCAAGGGTCGTGTAAACGGCACAGTTATATTACCCACGCCCGTATTGATGAGAATCCTGCAATAAGGGCACACGGTCTCTGCTTTGACAAGACGTGCCAATGGAAACCACATCTCGAAACACGGAATGGCACACAAAAACGGTTCGATATGATGACCGAACAGACATGATGTTATCTTGCAAAAAGTTGTCAGCAGATGGGACTCGTGAAATATTATACTCCCTACAGCTGTGTGTGGTACTTGTGTTGCAGACCCGGACACATTCGTTTCATCCGAAGACTATCTTGGAGTATTCGGAAAGGGGAACCCGCCTTGCAATGTCGAAGACAATCTGCGCGTCGGACACCTCGTCATTGAAGCTTGGTTCAGGGGCTACTAAGGGAGTCCTGGACTAAGGGGTCCTTGGGTGTCCGGCCTGTTGGACATGGGCCGGACTAATGGGTTGAGAAGATACAACACCGAAGACTCTCTCCCGTGTCCGGATGGGACTCTCCTTGACGTGGAAGGCAAGCCTGGCAATCAAATATGAAGATTCCTTTCTCTCTAACCGACCTTGTGCAACCCTAGTCCCCTCCGGTGTCTATACAAACCAGAGGGCTTAGTCCGAATCGGAAGATAGATAATCATGGTCAGACATGCTAGACTTTTAGAGTTTAGCCATTACGATCTCGTGGTAGATCAACTCTTGTAATACTCATATTCATCAAGATCAATCAAGCAGGAAGTAGGGTATTACCTCCATAGAAAGGGCCCGAACCTGGGTAAACATTGTGTCCCCCGTCTCCTGTTACCATCGATCCTAGATGCACAGTTCGGGACCCCCTACCCGAGATCCACCGATTTTGACACCGACACCCCCCTCGGGTCACCCCTAGGTGCAACCAGTGCCCGTTGTGTTCCTTTTGTCCCATAAAAAATCTCCGTAAAGTTTCATGGCATTTGGACTCCGTTTGATATTGATTTTCTGCGATGTAAAAAATGGAAAAAACAGCAACTGGCACTATGTTAATAGGTTAGTACCAAAAAATGATATAAAATGATTATAAAACATCCAAGATTGATAATAAAACATCATGGAACAATAAAAAATTATAGATACATTGGAGACGTATCAGCAGCTGAGTTTTCAATTCAACCACACCTGGAGATTAATTATTTGCAGCAAAGTGATCAGTAGCACAATAATATTATAGTTTTGATAATAGTGGTAGCAGCAATAGTAACGGTAACCATGATAGAACTAATTTTGTAGCAAGTGAAACAGTAACAACAATAGTAGTAACTTAGCAAGATCAATATGTAGGAAATTCGTAGGCATTGGATCCGTAGATTTGTCGGATGATATTCATCATATAACTGTCATAACCTAGGGTGATACAAAACTAGCT
Source organism: Triticum aestivum (assembly GCF_018294505.1). Lineage (NCBI taxonomy): Eukaryota > Viridiplantae > Streptophyta > Magnoliopsida > Poales > Poaceae > Triticum > Triticum aestivum. The sequence continues at coordinate 492,733,877 of NC_057812.1, read as the reverse complement.
CTAGTTCATAAATATATCAAGTATTTCATTTTTCTTAAGTGGGTGATCAGGCAAAGCATTAATCAATTGGAGAAGCCTCTCCCGAAGCTTGTGGGAGCCTCTCTTCTTCAATTTGCAGAAAGTTAAATATTTCCTGTAAGGCAGCTTGTTTCCTATGAGCAAGAAAGTATTTTTCAGAGAAGTAATAAATCATATCCTGGGGACGACCACAGAACTAGGAGCAAGAATATTGTACCATATCTTAGCATCATCCTTTAATGAGAATGGAAATAATTTGAGAATATAATAGTAGTGAATTTTATCCTCATGAGCAAAAAGGGTGGCTATATCATTTAACTTGGTAAGGTGTGCCACAACAGTTTCAGTTTCATAGCCATGGAAAGAATCAGATTCAACTAAAGTAATTAACTCTGGGTCAACAGAGAATTCATAATCCTTATCATCAACAAAGATAGGTGAAGTAGCAAACTTAGGATCACATTTCATTCTAGCATTCAAAGATTTCTCTTTCAGTTTGCATAATAATTTCTTAAGATCATCCCTATCATTGCAAGCAAGAAAATCTCTAGTTGTCTCCTCATCCATAACATAACCTTCGGGTATCTTAGGCATTTCATATATAGGAGGGCTAGGTCTAATAGGTGTTTCAAGATTTTCAGTTTCAAGTACTTTATCAGTTTCAACATGCTCCATATCTTTAGCTCTAGCAATTTGTTCATCAAGAAATTCACCTAGTGGAATATTATCATCAAGCAAGGTACTAGCATCATCATGAGTAGCATTCATAGAAGTAGCATAATCAATAACTTGCGACATATCGGGATTAATAGCATGTGGCGGTGTTGCAAGTCTACTCAAAATAGAAGGTGAATCAAGTGTAGAGCTACATGGTAGTTCCTTACCTCCCCTCATCTTAGAGGGAAATGTTTTAGACTTGGTATCTTTCAGATTCTTCATGATGATAAATAGATAATAATCCCAAGTGACTCAACAAATATAGCTATGTTCCCCAGCAACAGCGCCAGAAAAAGGTCTTGATAACCCACAAGTATAGGGGATCGCAACAGTTTTCGAGGGTAGAGTATTCAACCCAAATTTATAGATTCGACCCAAGGGGAGCCAAAGAATATTTGCAAGTATTAGCAGCTGAGTTGTCAATTCAACCACACCTGGAGATTAATTATCTATAGCAAAGTGATCAGTAGCACACTAATATGATAGTTTTGATAATAGTGGTAGCATCAATAGTAACGGTAACAGTGATAGCAGCGATTTTGTAGCAAGTGAAACAGTAATAGCAGTAGTGGTAACTTAGCAAGATCAACATGTAGTAAATTCGTAGGCATTGGATCGGTAGATTCGTTGGATGATATTCATCATATAACAGCCATAACCTAGGGCGATACAAAACTAGCTCCAGTTCATAAATATAATGTAGGCATGCATTCCGTAAATAGTCATACGTGCTTATGGAAAGAACTTGCATGGCATCTTTTGTCCTACCCTGCAACGGTGTCCATATGGAAACTAAGGGATATTAAGGCCTCCTTTAAATAGAGAACCGGAACAAAGCACTAACACATAGTGAATACATGAACTCCTCAAACTACAATCATCACCGAAAAGTATCCCAACTATTGTCACTCCTGGGTTTACGAATCATAACACGTAGTAGGTGAATATGACTTGCAAGATTGGATCTAGAACATAGATATAATGGTGATAACATAAACGATTCAGATCTGAAATCATGGTACTTGGGTCCAGAGTGACAAGCATTAAGCATGGCAAAGTCATAACGACATCAATCTAATAACATAATGGATACTAGGGATCAAGCCCTAACAAAACTAACTCGATCACATGATGAATCTCATCCAATTCCTCACCGACCAACGGGCCTACGAAGGAATTACTCACTCTCGGTGGGGATCATCATGGAATTGGGGTTTGGAGAAGGGTCGGTGATGACGAAGATCGAAGATCACCCTCTCCGGAGCCCTAAACGGACTCCATATCTGGCCTCCCGATAAGAACAGGAGGTGGCGGCGGCTCCATATCGTGAAACACGAGAATTCTTGCTCCCTGATTTTTTTCTCCAAATATAGGTATTTATGGAGTCGGGATCAGGGTCTGCGGGGCCACCAGGTGGGCACAACCCGCCTGGGCGCGCCTGGAGGGGGCGCCCTGGTGGGTTGTGCTCACCCAAGGCCCCCCCCTCTGGTGGTTCTTGGCTCTAGTATTTTTTTTTCTTTTTTCTGAAATAATTCTCCAAAAAATTCGTTCCAATCCGAGAACTTTTATTTCTGCAGAAAAAACAACACCATGGTAGTTCTGCTGAAAACAACGTTAGTCCGGGTTAGTTTCATTCAGATAATGCAAATTAGAGTTCAAAATAAGAGGAAAAGTGTTAGAAAAAGTAGATACGACGGAGACTTATCAACTCCCTCAAGCTTAAACCTTTGCTTGTCCTTAAGCAATTCAGTTGACAAATTGAAAGTGAAAAAGAAAAACTTTTACGAACTCTTTTGCTCTTTTTTACATAAATATGCTTAAGTAGCACCGAGGTTTTCACCAAAGATCGTGACTAACCATGTCAACAATAACTCCTAAAAATTATATTAACTCATATCAATGGCATAATCAACTAGTGAGAAATAATAAGAGATCTCAAATGCCAACACTTTTTCAAAACAATCATGATATAATATGACAATAGTGGTATCTCGCTAGCCCTTTTTGAGACCGCAAAACATAAATGCAGAGCACCTCCAAAGTTCAAGCAGCGACTAAACATTGTAATTCATGGTAGAAAAGATCCATTCATGATGCACCCAACATTAACTATACACAATGCATGAGGATGACAATAGTTCTCTCAGATCCGGCGCTAATTTGAGAAGGTGATGACTCAACAGAAAAGTAAATAGATAGTCCATTCGCAGAGGGGAGCAGAGATTTGCAGTGGTGCCAGAGCTCAAAATTTTAAAATAGAGATAAATGAAATTTTGGGAAATGCACCCTTCATGTTTACTTCACGACCAAAAGTTATCAATATCTTCCATGCTACACATATTAGGGGCGGTTCCCAAGCGATAAAAGTAAAGGTTTACCCCCTCCACCAACAAACACACTCCATGGCTAGCTGAATCCACGGGTACCGTCCATACCAACATCAGTCCTGGGGGAGTTTTGTTTAAGTATTGGCAATTTTTATTTCGGGACTGGGCATCCCTATTACTGCCCCTCTCATGCAAGGACGAGTGCATAAACACTGATCATGAGAATAACCCGCTTAGCATGGAAGATACCAACTACCCCCTATCGTTCTATGAACAATCCAGGCACACAAAACAGATGTTTATTTGAATTTTTTAGAGGTGGCACATGCAAATTTACTTAGAACGCCAGGGTAATAGCACATATAGGTAGACATGGTGGACTCATCTAGAATAACTTGGGTTTCAGGATTTTGATGCACAAGCAGTATTCCCGCTTAGTACAAGCGAAGGCTAGCAAATAGGTTGAGAAGCGGCTAGCTAGAGAGTGAAAACGGTCATGAACATGCATTATGAATAATGAACATTGGATACTAGCATGAGTAGGATATGGACACCATGAACATAAATATCATAGATGCTATGTTGGTTTTGATTCAACTACATGCGTAAACATGTGCCAGGTCAAGCAACTTAAAACATTCAGAGGAGGATACCATATCATCATACCACGTCACAATCATTTTAACACAGTGTTGACATCCAAGATAAATCATTATCCACTCCTAGATACTTAAGTATGGCATGAGAAACTATAATCTCTAATTGTCATTGCAAACATGTATGATCATAATAAGTTGAATCATGGATACTAGGTTAAACATATTTACAAAAACGGAACAAGCTGAGTTCATACCCGTTTCTCTCTGCCACAACCAGTTCATCAAATATCGTCATTATTGCCTTTCACTTGCACGACCGAATGATATGAAAATAATAATAGTGCAAGAGTGCCGTGGACTAAGCTAGAATCTGCAAACATTTTATTCAAAAGGAGAAGACAAGGTAATATGGTCTCTTTATTAGATCAACAATAACACATATGAGAGCCACTCAACATTTTCATCGTGGTCTTCTCCTTGGTACGACTCAATAAAAAGAAAAGAAATTCAGAGAAACACATTGAAATATTTTTGGAGTTTTTAGTTTTTCTAGAAGAAAGAGAAATTAAAGAAAGAAAAATAAAAATGAGAAAAACTATTTTAATAGGAAAGCTCCCAACAAGCAAGAAGAAGAATCGAGAAATCTTTTTGGGTTTCCTTTTAATACTACAGCTAACTAAACTAGAAAGAAAAACCAAAAAGAAACAAGAAACACACATTTTTCGGTTTTTCTCAAAGTTTTTCAAACACACAAGAAGAAAGCGAGAAAATAAATCTAGCATTGATGATATAATGAAAAAGTGTGAACACCGACAACTGGACTAAAATGTGTGAGCATGAATATAATTCGGTGGAAACACGTACTCCCCCAATATTAGGCTTTTGGCCTAGCTTGGTAATCACCACCCGTAGTAGCCATCGGGTTCCCATGTCGAAGTGCTACGGTGGCGGCACTTGAGCATCCCACTCCCGGGGCTCCTCCTCTGCCACCGCCTAGGCGTTCTGGTAGGTAATGATGTCCTCAGGCATGATCCTGTATCCGCCCATGGCAATAGAATCAAACAAAGCAGGTGTAGGCAACAGAATAATATCACGGGTATCCACACTGAAAACCAGGTTGTAAGGAATATTATTAATAGAATCATTAATATCAGTAAACTAATGATCTTTCATCGCCTGGTGATCCAAATAAACCTTGGGTAAACGATAATCATGTTGGCAAATTTAAATGTTAAAGTGACTCGCTAAATGAGTAGCATAATTACCACCATGCATTTTGCCCTTGGCTCTGTTAAGGTGCAGACGGCGTGCAATAATGGCCCCTAGGCTATAGGTGTTATCTCTGTATAGTGTAGGGCATAAGATGGCGAAGTCAGGAGCACAAAGTGCACTGACTTTCTCTCTAGCAATTAAACACTTAGCAATGAGTAGAGCAAAAATAATGCACAACATGAAACTGCAAACTAGTAGCAGTGACACTCGACACGCCTCTCTCATCTCCCACTAACAGAGTGCGATAAAAGTCCTCAAACTCTGCAAGCCTATGCTCTCTTATTTCCCCGTCAGAAGGGATCGAACATACACTGCAAAAATCAATGAGTGGCATCTAACAGTTTCAGCATATAAATTAAACCACACCTTAGAGGAGTTATTCCTACTCAGAAAATGGAAGTTTTGCACAAAGGAATTTGTAAGTAGATGGTATTGTTCATACTCAGCTGTGACGAAGTCGGTAAGCCCAACATTAGCAGCAAGTTGTGCGAACTCTTGACGAATCTCGGCCCCATCCATGAAGGGGTTATGCGGCCATTCGCACGACCGCACCTCCACCCTTCTCAAGCATGGAGGTCATTGTCCGATGATTCCCCAATGACTCCCTTAGAGCTTTTCTTGGAGGCAAACTTCTTGAAGAAACTCATCTTATTCCTATAAATAAAATTCTGAAAATTTTAGTCCACAAAATTGTTGTCAACAGAACTTCACAAGATTGATAGCAACTACTCATGGAGATGCATAGAGGCCATATAGAGCATTCAAACTACTTAGAACTCTAATAATTCAACGTGCAAGCTCAGCAGCACCAAGAGTAGATAATTATTCAAAATATAATCCACTAAAACAAAAACTAATTGGAGCAATGGAGGAGTCACATACCAAGTAGCAATCGCCCAAAATAGTTTGAAACAGAGCTTTGAGCAAAGAGATCGAAATCCGCGGGTTTGAAAGAAAGAACACATGGGAGAGAACAATTGTGATTTTTTTCTAGATGTAGGAGATGACATGGGCTAAAGAGATAAGCGAGGGGCCCCACGTGAGGACCACAACCCACCAGGGCGCACCTGGGGCTGCTAGCACGCCCAAGTGGGTTGTGCCCACCTGGTGCACCCCCCTCTGATGTTATTTGTACTAAAAATTCAGAAATACTCAAAAAAATAGTATTAAATTTTCAAGGCATTCTGAGCACTTTTATTTTTGGGTCATTTTTTATTGCATGAAGAATCTAGAAAAAAAAGGATAAACATGGCATTTTATTTTATTTAACTAAGGAAAACAGAAAACAAAAGGTAAGGATGGAAGGTAGTGCCTACTAAATTCATCAACTTCATACCTCTCAAAGATGATCCATTAATAAGGTCGATCAAGTCTTATTAACAACCACCTTCGATTAGCATGAAACCGAAGAACTTTCATAAAACACTAAGTAACCTCAATGGGGATATGCATGTCCCCAACAATAAGTATATCATATTTCTTTTTGGCAGTAGGTAGAGGTAGTTAAAAACTTCCAATAGTGATTGTCGGAGATTTTTCAATAACATTAATACCATTCACTTGGAATTGTTTCTTCGGAAAGTGTATTGTATGCTCATTACCATTGATATGAAAAGTGACATTGTTTTTACTGCAATCAATAACAACCCCTACAGTATTCAAAAAGGGTCTACCAAGGATAATCGACATGTTGTCATCCTCGGGCATCTCAAGTATAACAAAGTCTGTTAATATAGTAACATTTGCAATAACAACGGGCACATCCTCACAAATACTGATAGACATTGTAGTTGATTTATCAACCATTTGCAAAGATATTTCAGTAGGTGTGTGTTTATTCAAGTCAAGTCTTTTATATAAAGAGAAAGGCATAACACTAACACCACCTCCTAAATCACATAAAGCAGTTTTAACATAGTTTCTTTTGATGGAGCAAGGTATAGTTGGTATCCCCAGATCTCCAAGTTTTTTAGGCACTCCATCCTTAAAAGAATAATTTGCAAGCATGGTGGAGATTTCAGCTTCCAGTATTTTTCTCTTATAATTGATGATGTCTTTCATGTATTTTGCATAAGGAGCCATCTTTAAAATATTAGTCAAGTGAGTGCGCAAAAAGACTAGCTTAAGCATTTCGGCACAACGTTCAAATTCTTCATCATCTTTCTTTTTAGTTGGTTTTGGTGGAAAAGGCATGGGTTTCTAAACCCATGATTCTCTTTCTTTACTATGTTTTCTAGCAACAAAGTCTCTTTCATAATATCTTTTGTTTTTAGGTTGTGGGTTATCAAGATCAACAACAGGTTCTATCTCAACATCATTATTTGGTTCTTTATCGTTATTTGGTTGAGTGTCTTCATGAACATCATCATTATCTTTTTCATTATCACTAGATGAATGTTGATTACCAGACTGAGTTTTGGCATATGAGATAGAGACATCATTATTATCTCCAGGAGGTTTTTCTATTTTAGGTTCACTGGAGGTATGCAAAGTCCTATCATTTTTCTTTTCTTTTTAGAAGGACTAGGTGCATCAGTGTTAATTCTTTGAGAGTCTTGTTCAATTCTTTTAGGGTGACCCTCAGGATAAAGTGGTTCCTGACTCATTCTACCTCCTCTAGTTACTACTCTAATAGCATGATCATTGATATTATTGTTCATTTCATCAAGCAATTCTCTTTGAGATTTAGCAACTTGTTCTAACTGAGTGTGAACCATAGAAGCATGTTTTCCTACGCCTCTAACATCATTAGAGATTCTAAATAACAGACCACTCAAGCGAGCAATCATATCAGAGTTGTATTTCAATTGTTTCCTAACATTTTCATTGAAGTGATCTTGCTATCTAATATAATTATCAAACACATAAAGGCACTGACTAGGATGCATATTATAAGGGTTATCCTTTTCATAAAATTTCATTAAAGAGTTTACCTCTACCATCTTGGGTGGTGGTGTATCAAGTCCATGTATTTCTTCAATAGAAGGTAAATTTTTAACATCCTCTACTTTAATACCTTTTTTCTTTCATACTTTTCTTTGCCTCTTGCATATCTTCAGGACTGAGATATAAGATACCCCACTTCTTCGGAGTGGGTTTAAGCGATGGTTCAGGAAGAGTCCAATCATCATAATTCTTCAATATGATATTCACTAAGTCCTCAGCTTGTTCAACAATTCATTCCCTGAAAACACAACCAGCACAATATCTAGGAAGTCCCTAGAAGTATCGGTTAGTCCATTATAGAATATATCAAGTATTTCATTTTTCTTAAGTGGGTGATCAGGCAAAGCATTAAGCTATTGGAGAAGCCTCCCTCGAAACTTGTGAGATACTCTCTTCTTCAATTTGCACAAAGTTAAATATTTCCTGTAAGGCAGCTTGTTTCTTATGAGCAGGAAAGTATTTTTCAGAGAAGTAATAAATCATATCCTGGGGAGTACCACAGAACCAATAACAAGAGTATTGTATCATATATTAGCATCACCCTTTAATGAGAATGGAAATAATTTGAGAATATAATAGTAGCGAATTTTATCCTCATGAGCAAAATGGGTGGCTATATCATTTAATTTGGTAAGGTGTGCCACAACAGTTTCAGTTTCATAGCCATGGAAATGATCGGATTCAAGCAAAGTAATTAACTCTGGGTCGACAGAGAATTCATAATCCTTATCATCAACAAAGATAGGTGAAGTAGCAAACTTAGGATCACATTTCATTCTATCATTCAAAGATTTCTCTTTAAGTTTGCATACTAATTTCTTAAGATCATCCCTATCATTGCAAGCAAAAAAATCTCTAGTTGTCTTCTCATCTATAACATAACCTTCAGGTATCTTAGGCATTTAATATCTAGGAGGGCTAGATCTAATATGTATTTCAAGATTTTCAGTTTCAAGTACTTCATCAGTTTCAATAATTTCATCAGTTTCAGCATTCTCCATATCTTCAACTCTAGCAATTTGTTCATCAAGAAATTCACCTAGATGCATATTATCATCAAGTAAGGTACTAGCATCATCATGAGTAGCATTCATAGAAGTAACATAATCAATAACTTGCAACATATCGGGATTAATAACATGTGGTGGTGTTGCAAGTCTACTCAAAATAGAAGGTGAATCAACTGCAAAGATACATGACAGTTCCTTACCTCCCCTCGTCTTAGAGGGAAAAATCTTAGACTTGGTATCTTTCAGATTCTTCATAATGATAAATAGATAATAATCTCAAGTGACTCAACAAATATAGCTATGTTCCCCGACAACGGCGCCAGAAAAAGGTCTTGATAACCCACAAATATAAGAGATCGCAACAGTTTTTGAGGGTAGAGTATTGAACCCAAATTTATAGATTCGACCCAAGGAGAGCCAAAAAATATTTGCAAGTATTAGCAGCTGCAATTCAACCACACCTGAAGATTAATTATTTACAGCAAAGTGATCCATTTTCCTCCCTGAAAGATATACTTGTTCAAGCATTCTTAAAAAAATTATAAACACACATCAATGTTTGATACACAACCTTAAAAAATTTTACTCCTAATTCAACTTACATAAAAAAGAAAAAGAAAGACAAAATTGAATGTGAATAGTGTCAAATTACTATTTTTTACGAGGCAGTACTATTCACCTAAAGCTGCCACTATCCAATTTCGAATTTGTCTTTTTTAAATCTATAAATGTACATCGAGTTTTGAGCTGATTTTTTCGAGAGCCGTAGATATACCTCACATGAATGTTGTGAAACAATTTTAGATTTTTTGTAAAATGTCTAAATATAATTTTTTGGGCTTGAATGCGTGCAAGTCTTCCCCGCATAGACCTGGCCATGGGCAGCCCGGCCCGGACGGCCTGACCCGACCCGACCCGACCCGAAAATCCTGGGTCGGGCTGAGCCCGAACACGCCATTGGGCGGGGCTCGGGCCTGAAAATCAAGCTTGATGGGCAGATCGGTCCAGACTCAGAACTGTGAAAAATGGATTTTTAGCCATGGTCGGGCCGGGCCGAACGGGCCATGTCAGGCTTTTCTGGGCTCGGGCCCGATTTAGTAGGCCCGGTGGTCGCGCCAGGCCGGGCTTGGGCCTGGGTTTTCAGCACCGGGCTTTTTTTGGCCCGGCCTGAGATATGCTAGGCCCAAACTCGGTAAGTCCTGCCCCGACTCTCTGTCCAGCTCCCGCTCTTATCCCCTCTCCGCCATCCCGCCACCCCCGCCCACCGGCCCGCGGCGCCGGCTGTGCTTGCTGGCCGCACCGCGCCCGAGCACGAAGCCGCCACCGCTGCAGCTAGTCCACGCCGCCACCGCTCGACGGCTGAATCGAGGCTCCAGCTCTAGGTCAGGGGACGCCGCCCCCCACCACTCCAGTCCGAGGTTTCCGGGGGACGCGCCGACGTCGCCCGATTTCAGGGCTTGGCGACGCCGCTATTGGCCGAGTCCAAGACTCCAGAGGTAGCCGCCGTTGTGCGTTGTCGGTCCCCATTTTTCTCATGCCTCCACCTATGAACTATGATGCTTTTGCTGTCCTGTACAGCTCTGTGGATATGGATATCCTGTCTGTTCACTTCCTCCATTACTAGTCGCCGAAGTATGACTGTATAAGGTTATTTTGCTAATTTGGTACTGAAATATTTTTGCATCGATGCCTTCGTGCTTGCTGGCTACTTGGCTGTACGTGAGCCATATTTCTGTGCTTGTATGCTGGACGCAGGCATAGGCGCGTAGTTTTGTTTGTCAAACTGTCACTTGCTGCTACTGTTGGTTGGTGCTTGGTATTTTGGCAGTATGGTGTATTCTTTTGTACATATGTGCCATATTATTCGTTGAGATGCAAATACTGATTACTCTGCGATGTCTTTCTACATGTTTCTATCTATTGACTGCAGTATTTAGATTTATTGCTAAATACTCCCTCTAATTAGTGTAAAAAACGCTCTTATATTATGGGTATATTAGTGTAAAAAACGCTCTTATATTATGGGATGGAGGGAGTATATATTATTTTATGGCTTAAAAACCAGACATTGAACCGGTGAACCGGTGAAAACCTGAACCAAAGGCCTAACCGGTTTGATCACCGGTCAGGTTTTTAAAACTACGCCCAAACTTCTCCTCTGCCCGCTTCGAGGGGACAGAAGCGGTGGGCGGCAGGGACGGAGTGGACGGCGTTGGCGCAACCAAACTGGAGGAGACCTCCAGCCTCAAAGACCTGCCATGGAGCCGGGTTGAAACCCTAGCCTCCAAGCGCAAGGGCGATGACTCGACGCCTCCAAGCCAGGGAACCTTGTTCGGCCCCGTCTCCGGATGCCTCCGCCGGTGCCAGCGAAGGCGAAGTCAATGTCCGGCTTCGTCCACCCCCCATCTCCGGTGGGTCTCCGATCTGGGATTGCATTTACTCGTAGTGCATGAGTATGAAGTCCAGAATTGTTGTCCGACAGTTGGTTTGATGATGTACATCAGTACATGGTCAGCAGGTTGTTCAGGATAGCGATGCTGCATTTCCACAGTAGCTCAACCATAGTATTTATTTTATGGTTTGATCATTGCTAGTATTTGTTTCTAGTAGTGTCTTTAGACTCTAAAAACTATTATGTCATTAATGTATGTTGAAACACTTAATTGCTGACATGCGTTGAATGCATGCTAATTATCCTCTTGAGGAGAGTTTGCTTTGCTGATATTGATCTCACGCATCTGTATCAATCTGATTGTTTGTATGTGCTCCTCGGATTGTAAGAATTTAGAAACCTTCATTCCATTATCTTGGTAGTCAAAAATCATTTACGTGATCACCATACCAAGTTGTCACACCCAATTTTTTGTTTTCTATTGTCCTAAGTAGCCCTGCACTTCCAAAATACTTGGCTTCTGAATGTATTACTCATTTGGCCCCTTAATGAATTTAACAGATCCATTTGCTCATTTGGCTTTTTTGAATGAACTGTGTTGCTTCATAGAAGCCTCTCATGCTTGTTTAAGTTGAGACAATATTTTCATGCTGGGAATTTTACCTTTTTATTTATATGTGGTAAGTGATCACTTCCATTTCCAGATTCCCCACTTCAGGCCTACTGAATACAAAAGAGCAAGGTTGTCTAGGAACCACAGGGCTGTGAACCGTCCCTGTGGTGGAGTGCTCTCTGAAACTGCAGCGAGAGGAAGGTAAGTAAAGCTATTGTTTATACAACATGGATTAATTGACCATGCCTAGAGATATGACTTATGAGAGAAAGGTAAGCAAACCTAGAGTTATGAGTTATCTAAGGGGAATATCACTTGTTATTGCTTCCTGCAAATAGAATTAGCTTCTTCTTCATACTTTAGTTATCAAATCTGAACTGGAGAGTGTGCTCTCTCTCTCTCTCTCTCTCTCTCTCTCTCTCTCACTCATAGTATCTATGATCTATCTACAACACCTCATACTTTATCAAATCTGAACTGGAAGATATCATGTTGCAGTTTGTGTATCTAAAAGTCTAGCTAAATCTGCACTTCCTCTCCATTTTGCAGTCAGAAGGAGGGCATGTCCGCGAGGGTGCCGTAGCTTACATCAGTTTGCGTGTGCTTTACGGCGGAAAGGCTGCATATTTATTGGCTGCATTTTGTTCATCTCCAAACTCCAAATTCTAATGCTCTCAGCGTCTAAGCCTATTCTCGCCCCGACTTCCCTTACTGCCATGGCGATTTGGCTACCGCCACATGCACCAACCCATTATGCCCTGCCTCACCGGCGGACACCGCCATTCCGCTCCATCGCGCAAGCGGCTCCTTCTCCTTCCACCACCTCAACGGCAGTCTCGTTGCCGCCATCTCCCAAGAAGGTCTAGTCTCCACTTGTTACCTTTCTCTCTGACAGCGTCAAGAACCTGACTTTCTGTTTTTTACTGTGAAGGTTCTTGTGCCCATTGCCATAGGCATGGAAGAAATGGAGGCAGTCATCCTAGCCGGTGTCCTCAGGCGAGCGGGCGCTGACGTAACACTGGCCTCTGTGGAGGACGGCCTCGAGGTTGAGGCTTCCTATGGGACGCGCATCATCGCAGACAAGTCCATTGCAGCATGTGCCGACCAGGAGTTCGACCTTGTGGCTCTCCCGGTAACCCACCTCTCTTATTATTATTATTATTATTATTATTATTATTATTATTATTATTATTATTATTATTATTATTATTATTATTTTCGTTATGTTTATAAAAGGAGCAAGAGCTTCTTATTTGCATTGCTGAAAAACGACAAAACAGGAGATAGACAGTTTTGTTGGCACCAACATCGCTGTGCTGGTATCCTGAAATTTTGGCCTGATGCAACACCATTTTTGCCACTACTAGTCCAAGGGGACGCGAATACTCAATTTTTCCACCTCATTGCTAATGGTAACATAGAAAGAAGCGGATCTTTCAGCTAGAGCAGGATGAGGGTACTATTTTAGGGCAGGATAATCTCAAAACCTATATTACCGAATACTATAGACAGCTATTTGGATCGCCGGAGGCTAATTGTGTGTCCCTCGATGAGTCCAGGGTTGAGGACGTGCCTCAATTGACTGCTGCTGATAATGATATCCTGGTTGCCCCGTTCTCAGAAAAGGAGGTGTTCGATGCTATTACACAAATGAAAAACAATAAGGCTCCTGGTCCGGATGGGTTCCCGGCTGAGTTCTATAAAAAGTGCTGGTACATTATTAAGGGGGATTTACTACCTATGTTTCATGATCTATTCTCTGGACAGCTTCAATTATTTCACTTGAATTTTGAAACTATCACATTGCTTCCGAAGAAAATGGATGCTGTGAGGATTGAGCAGTTCAGGCCGATCTGCCTCCTCAATGTTAGTTTCAAAATCTTCACCAAGGTCAGAACTAATAGGCTCACACAGATTGCGCAATCTGTGGTGCAGCAATCCCAAACTGCTTTCATGCCGGACAGGAACATCCTTGAAGGGGTGGTTGTCCTTCATGAAACGCTCCATGAAATCCATTCCAAAAAATTAGATGGAGTAATTTTTAAGGTGGATTTCGAAAAAGCGTCGATAAGGTTAAGTGGCCATTCCTCCAACAGGCATTGCGTATGAAAGGTTTTGATGAAGCCTGGCACCGACAGGTCGAATCATTTACGCAAAAAGGGAGTGTGGGAATTAAAATGAATGACGACATAAGTCATTATTTCCAGACACATAAAGGCCTAAGACAAGGAGATCCGATGTCCCCTATCCTGTTTAACATTGTGGTGGATATGTTAGCAATTTTGATAGGCCGGGCTAAGGAAAATGGTCAAGTGGGTGGGTTGGTTCCTCATCTTGTGGAGGGAGGTGTTTCCATCCTTCAGTACGCCGATGATACAATCATCTTTATGGAGCATGATTTGGCCAAGGCGAGAAATATGAAGCTTGTGTTATGTCTGTTTGAACAATTGACCGGGTTAAAGATTAACTTCCATAAGAGCGAATTGTTCTGCTTTGGTAGAGCCAAAGACGACCAGGAGTCTTATAGGCAGTTGTTTGGGTGCGAGTTGGGGAGTTTACCCCTCTCGTACCTTGGTATCCCGATTCACCATCATAGGCTAACAAACAGAGAATGGAAGTGCATCGAGGATCGATTTTAGAAAAAACTGAGTTGTTGGAAGGGTAAGCTCATGTCATACGGAGGCCGGTTGATATTGATTAATTCGGTGCTCACGAGTATGCCTATGTTTCTCTTATCTTTCTTTGAGGTCCCAGTTGGTGTTAGGAAACGACTAGACTTCTATCGGTCAAGAACAGATGTCTTCTTAGTAAGTGGTTGTGGAAGCTGTCCTCCGGGACTGAGGCCATGTGGGCGCAAATCCTCCGCAACAAGTACCTCCAAACGAAAACATTGTCCCAGGTCGCAGTCAGGCCGACTGACTCGCCTTTCTGGAAAGGACTAATGAAAGTCAAACAATCTATGTTCAATAGGACGAGATTTGTTATTGGAAACGGTACAAGTACCCGTTTCTGGGAGGATACTTGGCTTGGTGAATCACCTTTAGCCATTCAATATCCATCTTTATATCGGATTGCTCAACGACGTGAGGTGTTCGTGGCAACGGTATTCCAATCTACCCCCCTTAATATTCAGTTTCGACGGTCGCTAGCGGGCAATCGTTGGGAAGAATGGCTTCATCTAGTTAGGAGACTGATGGAGGTTCAACTTCCTCACCAACCCGATATATTGCGCTGGAAGTTGACTAGTTCTGGAGTATTTACAATTAAATCAATGTATATTGATGTGATTAATTTGACTGCTATTCCAACTTCCAAGTTTGTTTGGGCTGTCAAGGTGCCTTTAAAAATAAAAGTGTTTATGTGGTTTGTCCATAAACAAGTTATTTTAACAAAGGACAACTTGATTAAACGCAATTGGACAGGACCTACTAGGTGTAGTTTCTGTGATCGGGATGAGACGATTAAGCATTTATTCTTTGATTGCCCATTGGCTAGAGTTCTTTGGCGGACGATCCATATTGCTTTTAATCTTACTCCACCGACTTCTGTCAATGCTTTATTTGGGACATGGCTTAATGGGGTTGAGCCTGTTCTCGCAAGACATATTCGGGTTGGAGTTTGCGCTTTGTTATGGACTATCTGGAATTGCAGAAATGATTTGGTTTTTAACAGAACATCACGGATTCATTTTTTGCAGGTTATTTTCCGAGCTACGGCACTGATCCGTTCGTGGTCGCTACTCACTCCGATGAAAGCCAGGGAGCATTTGGTTACTGGATCTATCCGTTGGGAGATGGTCGATCGGGATATCTTCAACCGGTTTGGATGGCGGTCATGTAATAGGATAGGCAATTAGTTTCCCTATCTATTGTTAGCCAGCCGGTTGTGGCATCTTTTTTGGGCTAGTTTGTATATCTAGCCGTCTGTAGCTCTGTGTGAGCTGCATTTTTCTTTTTCCTTTTTGTTTAGCTGGAGACTGTGGAATCTTGTTGGCACTTCTGCCTTTTTTTGGTTAATAAGATGGCTGTATGCATCGTTCTGATGCAGAGGCCGGGGAGATCCCCTTTTCGAAAAAAAAAACTAATTGGCCCCAGCCAGCCTAAAAAACCAGAATCTTAGAACTCCCAACATAACGAGCAGGACAGCCTCAACATCTTACAGCCAAGTCAACGCGGCGACTCTTTCTGACAACCCACCAAATTTTTGTTACAAAAAAAATCTGCTCCAGCTTTTCAAGCTTCAGTGAAACGTCACCAACAATTTTAGACATTACCAATGTGCAGCACTGTAGGTCTCTACCCCCCCCCCCTCCCCCCCTCCTGGACTTGTATTAAAGACCACAGTTGTCGTGTGCGGTACCAGCCGATCTCCTCGCCATTGTTTATTTTGAAGAATTCGCTTCTGAAGAACAGCCCAATCCGACAATAGGTTAGCCATCATCAAAATAACTGTGGTTGGATCAGTGGGAGTAATACTATTGGAACTTGCACTGTTCGTACATTTCCATAAAGACCAAACTAAAGCCGAAATCTTAGAAGCAATAACCTGACGGTCCGTAATAGGACATTATCCAACTACAAAGTTTTTTTTTCTTCGAATACACAGGAGGGCTGTGCATCATACTATCATTATATTAAGAAGAAAAAGAAGGGGTAAGAACCCTTACAAGATAGCCACCCACCTACAGACCTTAGGTTACATATGCGCTTTTCTTAAGGCTGGTCATAGTGGGAGTAACATAGGTAGTAACATAGATGCCACATAAGCAAAAATGTTGACGTGGCAAGTAGTTAATAAGGAGAGAGACAAATAGAGTAACCTAATATGTTACCATCACATAGCGCTTTCCAATGCAAAATGAGTCTACAAGACAATAAATGAATATGTGTATGTTACTACACATGTGACACTTCCCACTATAAGGATAGTAACATAGAGTAGTAACGTATGCATGTTACTACTCTAAGTTACTCCCCACTATGACCAGCCTAAAACAAACACCGACCTCGGCCAGCCACTAGGACCCTCCTGGCGCACTGGCCACGAGGTAAGAAATACCATGGACCCTGGCTAAACCCCAAAGAAACATTGTCTTCCTTAGCAAGCAAAAGCACTCCAGCTACCCGCAAAAAAGAGCGCTCCAACTAAGTTGGGAAGAAAACCATAAAAAACGCAGTGGTTCCATTGCTTCCAAATGATCCACGCCTCCAGGTTAACGAGGGAATTGAGTCCTTTTTGAGCCTCAACATCAACAACCTTACTTTACCTTGTCCACCAGTCATCAAAAGAAGGTGTCCTCCAGCTGCTGGGTAAGGACCTGCGGACCAACCGATCGAAGCCAGCCGGACCAGAAATGTCTGGCAAAGACACATGTAGGCCTTGTTCGTTTACTCCCTCCCCCGCGAGGTTTGCGGCCCAACCCCCGTGGATCGACGAGGATTACCCCCGCCGGGGTGTAACCCCGGCCCGTCCGTTAATGCGTGTTCGTTTAAGTCCAGCGTGGGTCAATCCCCCAATCGAAACCCCTCCAGTCTTCGCAAAACAGACGGGGAAAAAATAATCGTCTCCCCATCCGTGGAACGAAACCCCGAGTGACCCAGAGACGGACTCTCGCAGGCGACGCGACCAAAGCGAACTCGCCGGCCGCGGCGACGATATCGCCGTGATCCAGGATCCCACCCAGTAAGCTCATCTCCTCCTCCTCGGACTCCCCTCTCCTCGTCCTGAGTACTCGATTGATTGATATGTGCCTGCTGGGAGGGGTTAACCGAATGTGATTTGTTGAGGTAGGGGTTCAGGGAATTTAGGAGTTTAATCCCTACAGGGATTGGGTGACAGCGTGAGGATCACCCAACCCCTGGGTGGATTGAATCCCCTAGGGGGTTGCTCCCCTGACTACCGAACAAGGCCGTAAGCAGCAGGTGCTGGATGGTTTCATCCTCCTGACCACAAAGTTGGCAACTGGTGGCGTGGGGTAAACCCTGTCATGCAAGACGGTGATCAGTCCAACACTTGCTGCATTAGCCACATGAAAAAATGACATCTGCCAGGTGCCCATGTCCTCCAGATGCGAGCCCAAGGTCCAAAAAGGTTAGCTCCCTGGAAAAAACCTCTATAGGACGACCTAGCCAAATACTGTCCAGAGGCCGTGATTTTCAGGTGTGAGAGCCCTCGAATCCTGGTTGCAGCACAATGTCTGATAGAAGATCCCAAAGCTCGAAATATTCTCCAATAACAGTAACCGTCAAACCACCTTGAATGTCTTATACCGAAGTATGATCAGTCAAGGCCTCCATGACTGTTCTCTTGTTGGCCCTTCGCTTGGGCACCAAACCAAATATATGTGGAGCGAGGTCAGCAATTCATTGCCCATGAACCCATGTATCCGTCCAGAACAAAGTGTGTGCTCCCCCGACCTCAGAAACCACCACTATAGAAAAGAAGGCTTGCAGAGATTGAGCAACATGAGTGGGGAAGACGGGGTCTGTTTTTCTTGTAACCAGAGCCATATCCTGAGAGCACACCCCAGGTACTGAAGATTAAATATACCGAGACCCCCCTAGCTCAAGAGGGCGACATGGCTTAGTCCACGCGACCAAACGATGGCCGCTGTTATCATCCTCCCCCCCTCCACAGAAAACCTCGTCGTATCTTGTCGAATCCAACTATAAAGATCATCAAAGCGGAGGAAATTCAGAACAAGGTAGAGAGGAAACCCGGAGACCCCCGCGTCGCCTCGCTCTGGCGACACGGGGGGAGAAAACCTAGCGCCGCCACCTTCTCCCCCCTTCCTCCCTCCAGCCGCGCCGCCGCCAGAGGGCGCCCACCGGCAAAGTCCGGGCCGGCCCCAAGGAAGGCGGCGGCGGGGCGCTAGCCCTTGCCGGTGCAGCACGACGAGGAGGACGGCGGCGTGTCGCGTCGGGGAGCTCTGCGCGGCCCAGATCTGGTCGGTGCGCATCCGCGACGGGGAGATGGAGGCGGCTGGCCGGGCGCCCATCGGGCTGCTCGTGTGCGCGCGGCTGCGCGGTGGAGTGCTGGGCATAGCCCGCGCGGCTTGTGGGCGCAGGGGCGGCGCGGCCCGTGCGGCTTGCGAGCGCTAGTGGCAGCGTGGCGGCGCGGCCGCGCGAGTCGCTGCCGTGAGATGCTGCGGGAGGACGCGGGCTCCCCCTGGAGGACGGCCCCTGGCTTGGACGCGGTCGGATCTGGCGAGCCGGCCGGATCTGGCGGCTGGGGGTCAGGAGGCGGCTTGGCTGGCGACGGGGTCGGCGTTGCTGCTGACCATAAACCGTGCGGTGGAGGAAAAGGACTTTCCTCTTGCAGAGAGGAGCCCGACCCTCGCGTCGCCCACACCGGGCGACTCGAGGGGAACCCCAGCCGCCACCGACCGCCGCCCCTCCTCCCGGCCACCCCCGCGTCGCCGCCGGCTCCCCGTGCTCTCTCGTTGCGGCCTCGCGCTGGCCGCGGTGCACCTCAACCTCTCCTTGTTGGGTGCGGCGCCCCGGCGTGTTGCTGCTTCTTTGGCCCTCCGTAGCTCGCTTCGCAGCTCATGCCTGCCTAGATTGTTGGGCTACGGCGGTGGTTGGCCGACTTGCTCCGGTTGCGAGGTGGAGGAGGCACTGCCGGGTGAAAACTTCATCGACGATGACGGCTGCAGCCGCCATTTTTCCTTCTTGAAGGCGTCGAGTTTGGCATTGTTTCCCTCCCCCCCAAGCACTCAGATCCCGAGAGAAATCTCGGACCCGGGGTTCCCCGTGTCGGATGGTGTCGACGTCTCTACGCCGTTTCCTCCTTGGGGGCATCTTCTTGGATTTCTTCTGCTTCGGGTGGACTCGCCTCTTGCTGCTTCCTCTCCACCTCGGCTTCGATCCCTGGCTGGCCATTGTCCTTGGCGACTCGAGTGGAGCTTGCTTGGACATCCTGGGGTGGCCTCGACGACGCGCTGCCCTTCGACCTCGGCGGCAGTACACCGGTACTGCGCCCTTCGGTCTCGGTGGCGTGTTGCCTTCTCGGCTTCGCTGGCGGCACACCGGTGCCGCCACTCGAACTCGGCTATTCGACGCTCTTCGTTCGCGCCAGTGATGCTTCTCGATATGCTTCTACTTCGGTGTCTCCTTTCTATCAGGGATGTGCTTCATGGTGGCCCGGACGACGTTTGCGTGGACATCCTGGGGTGGCCTCGGCGGCACGCTGCTCTTCGACCTCGGCGGCGGTACACCGGTGCCGTGCCCTTCGGTCTCGGTGGTTTGTTGTCTCTTGGCTTCGCCGGCGCACACCGGTGTCGCCGCACGAACTCGGCTATCCGACGCCCTTCGTTCGTGCCAGTGATGTTCCATTGCGAGTTGCTGTTATGGTGCCCGTCTTTTTCTCCCTAGGCCTTGTTCTGGTTCATTGTCAGTGGTGGAACAAGCTGCTCAGCGGAGCTTGCTACCTGAGATGTCGGCCTCCAGGGGTTTCGGTCTGGTTCTGTTGCCAGCCTTCCCCTCCATTTTGTTTTTCTTTCTTCTAGTTTTGGGCTTCCTCTTGAAGCCCTCCCCTGTTATTTCCTTTTGTGCCTTTGTGCACTTACTTGTATCTGTACTGACTGCCAAGTCACTTTCGAGTGGGAATATAACAAGCGGTGGGGTTTTTGGCCCCCCCCGTCAATCTCAAAAAAAAAAAAGATCATCAAAGCTACTAGGATACATGTTAGTATGGAAAGAACAATTAAAAATATTCCAACAATAATTAGCTAGAGAATGGTAGAAAAGAAGGTGGTTAACCGACTCAGATCTACCACAATACATACAGTTATCAGTCCTTTTCTTGCCCCTATGCAACAGATAATCCTTACTGAGTTTGCTATTACGAGAAGCCAGACCAAGGAAAACCTTGATCCTAGGAGGAATTTTACTGAACCACATTTTTTTTAAGGCCAAGAAACCTGAGCAGCTTTAAGTGTAAGTTAAAGAGAACGAACTGTAAACTTGCCATTCTTCTCCAAAGTCCAATGCCATCTATGCTCCTCCTCCAACAAAACCTCCGTACTACATAACTGACTTAAAGAACTCCAAAGAACAATCTTCTTTTCCCAAAGGTTTCTCCTAAATGTGATACAACCAAAAACCCTGAGTGAAAACTCCAACTACTGTCCAATTCGTACTAAAGGCAAGATTGTGCAACCGAGCAAACTGAACCGCTAATGGCTTATCTCCTATCCAGTGATCTTCCCCAAACCGAACAGCTTATTGCATTAAGCAGCAGAAACTTATGGAGCATTTAGAGCAACTCCAACACAGCGACCCAAACGGACACGCAATGTGTCCGTCTTTTGTCCGTTTGGGCCGGCTAGGCGGACACCAATGTCCGATCGTGTCCACCGACCCATACTTGCGCCCGACGCGCCGGGATGTATTTTAGATTTTGGACGGATTTTCGAATTAAAAATATATACATTGCCGCAAAAGTCCGGTCGTACATTAAATTAAAACTAAAGAACATAAGCTTCAACCAAGATCTAGTAGCCGTCGCCGTTGTCCTCGTCGGTGAGGTCGATGAAGATCGGAGGCGACCATGGATAAGGCCACGGTACTGCCGCCGGCGCATGCGGTGGCGCAGCGGGCGCCTCCTCCTCCTCCTGCTGCTGCTGCACCTGTTGCTCCTGCTCCGCCTCCTGCTGCTGCGGACCTCCAGGTCCACGTCCACCCACTTGGGTGTGCACGGGACCGTGGACGTCCACGACCACGACTGCCCCAGCAGTGGCCTTGGCTCCTGCCCCGCCTCTTGCTCCGCCTCTGACTTGGGAGCGGGCGGGGGCGCGGTGAGCCGGTGACCTGTACTCCGACGGATTCGGCCAGCGCTAGTGACAAGCCAGGCCACAAGGTGAGTTCGTCGAGCTGGGAGTCCTCGAGGGCCTTCCTGTAGGCCTCGTCGGTCTCCTACTCCTGCTCGGCCGCCTCCTCCTTAACCGCCAACGATGACGGGGGACTAGGAGCACGCGCACAAGCAGCGAAGAAAGACCGGTGACGCAGGTCGTGCTCATCGACGAACCAGGTGTCCAGAACGGCTAGTCGACAGCATACGCCAGGTCGTGACGGAGGTCATCGGGGAGCTGAGGTCGGCGGCGGCGGCGGATCTCGGCCTTGCGCGCGCGGCCGGGCTTTGTAACGGCTGGCACTGGAACTCTCTCCGGGATCAGATGCCACATGCCAGCCGTTTGGTAGGTGGACGCCAGGCCATGGCATGCGGATGGCCCACTCCTAGTACCGTTGGAACTGCTCGACGGGCATGTAGACCCGTTCCCGCCCCTGGGGCGTCACAACGAACGTTGCCGCGCGGCGGCGCCGCCCCGAGGAGGAGCCGGCCTCATGGTCGTGCTTCCCGGCCCTCCCAGGGATCCACTTTCATGGCATTTTGCGCCGGCAAGCCAGGCGGTGGTGGCTATGGTTTGACGGTCGAGCGGCTGGGGGGCAGAGTGAGGGAAAAAGGACCTGCTTCTGGCTGTTGGTTGGTTGGCGCGTGAGCCCGGGGCTGATACCGAGTGGATGGGTGGTGTGTGCTGTCCGTGTGGATGCAAACCGGTCCAAATTTGGGGCAGATTTGCGTCTGCATGGACAGCAGATGAACAAGAATTGGATTTGCGTCCATGCGTTGGGCCGTGATTTCTGCCCATGCGGACTCAAACGGACAAGAATGGACGAAATGCGTCCTTCCATTGGAGTTGCCCTTATAGCCTCTCTTTGGGAGAGCATTCAAATATTTCTCAACACTTCTCTTTGATACTGCAATGTTTCTAAACTGTTTCATCATATTTTTCCCTTTTCGTGCTGACTGCAACATGTCATCTCTTCGTTGACACTCACTTGACCTGTGTTGTTTTATCTGTGTTACAAACTGGCAGTATCTAAAATCTAATCTTCGATTGTTGGGGCGATGTGTTCAGGGAGGAATGCCTGGTTCAGTGCGGTTGAGAGATAACGAGATCCTTCAGAGAATTATGGTTAGACAAGCTGAAGAGAAAAGATTGTATGGTGCTATATGTGCTGCACCAGCTGTTGTTCTCATGCCCTGGGGTCTTCACAAGGGAAGAAAGGTGGCCATTTTGCTACATAACTAGATTTAGTCGATCAAGATCTGGCCTTCTTTAGTTGACATTGAACCCTTATTCCTTTTTTGCAAGATCACCTGTCACCCGTCGTTCTTAGGAGATCTTCCAACATTCCGAGCTGTCGAGTCAAATGTTCAGGTTTCAGGAGAGCTCACTACTAGTCGTGGTCCTGGGACAGCATTTCAGTTCGCTTTATCATTTGTCGAGCAATTGTTTGGGCCTCATGCTGTTGAAGATGTGCACAGTACTTTGGTTTGTCAAAATAAACTTTGCACATCTTTGTTTTGTATCATGCCTTTTAGCCGACTAGATTATTTCTTGTAAATTTAGTTCATGTATTGTTAAACTTTTATGAGTAGTGTACTAGTGTACCTGCAATTCTGATTGTTGTTTTTATTCTAAGAAGTGTATTTTATCCTTTAGTTGCTTATGCTAGCAAAAACAATTTAAGGAAGAATTCTAGCAAGTTTCTAGATTATGTTTTTTTGCTATAACTTTATGAGGTACAACTTCTTTCTTGCATCGTAACACCTGCTGACCACTCTGCCGTTGTTGTAAATTGCCCATGGATATCATAGATTGATGCCGGTCTTGAAAGAAGTACAGAAGTCAACAGAGTTGAGTGGCCTTTTGATCACAAACCTCAGGTCAGTTCATGTTTGATTATAATTTGTGCTAAATTATTAGCTCAAATAATGTGTTTTTTTACATGTAGAACCATCATTAACGTAAAATTTATGTCACAATAAATAGGATAATATGCTTATGCAAGTCTGATTTTTTTATTTTTCTGACAAAGGGTAACATGGCTTGCTTGACAAATGGATGCCTAAAGCATTTCTCGTAAAAACAATGGGATTGGGCGACACCAGTGTGAATACTTGCACTTTCTTTTGATCGTTATATTCAGCGATGCTTGCCTAAAGGTGCATGCTTGATTTAAGAAAGCTCAGTTTGGTTGTGTATGCCCTAGCATTCTATATGAATTATTATCTACCTGTTGATTTCCCTTCATACACTGTCACTGTACGTGAAAACGCCCCATGCCATATTTCTATGCGAAACACATTCATGCTAGTCCATGTGAAAAATAAAGTTCATCTATCTGTCTAGTCATTACTTTCGGCTATGAGCATTGATGGGGAAAATGTTAGGAAAGGTGCAATCAGAGTGCAAGTTGCGTGGCATTGATTCTCGGATGGTTTGACTTCTGAAACAGGTTCTCATTCCAATTGCAAATGGGTCTGAGGAGATGGAGATCATAATGTTGGTGGATATTTTAAGACGGGCAAATATAAATGTGGTGTTGGCATCAGTTGACGAGTCCACAAATATTGTCGGGTCTCAAAGAATGAAGATTGTTGCTGATAAATGCATATTGGATGCTTCTGATTCAAAATATGATCTAATCATTATTCCTGTAAGCTGTTTTGCATTTCACGTTTTTATTTCCTATTCATAATGTAAGCTAATTTAGAGTTTGTGCTAGTAAAATATTTCCTTGTTTGACCATCAATATATATTGCAAACATTGACAATATTTGTGACATAGATAGCTACTAGAATACGAAAAAGTCCAGCTCAAGAAAAAATGGAAAAGAAATAAATTTACATGTGCATCTTTCATAGTATATATATGAGAATGTTGAGATCAAGACAGTTTGTAAAGAAATAAACTTACATGTACATCTTTCATAGTTATGCTTGCGCGTTTCTATGACAAATATGTGTCCTCTGCAACATGAAGTTATATATATGTTCATCATTCTTGTCTCATTCTTCTTAATTATGTCTTAAGGTGTAGCAAGTGTCCAGCTACCTATAATTCAGGTGTTCATGTGTGTGCATTTGCATGTTGCACTGTCCTTTTGCTTGCTTGCTCTGCTAATATGTTTTGGTTGTTTTTGTCCAATATTCTTTTTCTGCAATGTTTTATTCCTTGATATTGTCCAGGGGGGACCTGCCGGAGCTGAGCGTCTTCACAGGTGTACAACTCTTAAGAAGCTACTCAAGGAACAGAGGCAAGCAAGCAGGATGTATGGTGGGATCTGTTACTCTCCATTGATATTGCAGAAGCAAGGTTTACTCCAGGTGATTTTTCGGACTAAAAACTCGTAGCATCTTATACTTCACTGAAATGGAAGTAAATTGATGTTGAAATTGTGTTACTCAGGATAAAACAGTGACTGCTCATCCTTCCATAGTCAATCAGCTCACTTGCCAGGTTATTGACCGATCAAAGGTCGTGATTGACGGAAATTTGATTACTGGGAAGGGACTCGGAACAGTCATTTTCCCTGGCCATTGTAAGAAAATTCTTTGGCCATGGGCGAGCGAAAGGTGTGGCAAATGGAATGGTTTTTGACTACCCCAAGAGCTGAAACACCTAGCATTTCTGCTACTACAGAGGCGCTGAATGTTTGGTTATGGTATATGGATCTTGCTATAGCGATGCTCAAAATTTGAGGTGACTGTCTCTTGCGGAGATAGCAAAATTTTATTCTGTTGCCGCCTTACTGGATAGCTGCAGACTGCAGTGAAATGTCCACTAAATATGTTCTGCACCGATGCGGCATCCTGGGCCTCAAGGACCGCACGCTCCATGTCCGATGGTGCGCAGGACCTCCCCAGCGGGCGGATCCAAGTATGGCAGCAGCGTCATGTTTTTTTTTGAAACAGAGGACAGCAGCGTCATGTGAGGCCTGCAAACATGACGAGTGGGCGCTGGACCCGTCGCGGGATAGCATGCGACAACATATAGGAACTATGTGAACTTGACAGGTTTATTTCAAGTGAATTGCAGAAAACCACCACATTGAAGCCTAGGGTTGCAGAAAAGACTCTTCTATGTTTTTGTGTCAGAAAACACTGATTTCACGCCTAATCATTTGCAGAAAACACCAAACCTTCTGTTGAGGCATTTTAAACATTATTATGACAGGTGGGGCCCGATTTTGGGGACGTGGCGTCACGGCCGCGAGCTCACGCCGTCTAACGGCATGGCGGCCGCTACTGCTCCGCCGTGTGGGTAAAAACAGGTTCGATCCAGCTCTCGCCTCTGCCTCGCCCTCTCCTCACTCTGTTCTTCCTCCCCGGCGCCGCCAGACTGCCGGCCGCCGTTCTGCTGCTCCCCGGTGCCATGGTGTCGTGGAGCGACGAGACCAGTGAGGATTCAGTCCTGAACATCTCCAGCGATGGCATCATCAAGGTCAGTTGGTTAGATACCTAGAGCTAGGGTTAGGGTTAGTGAATTGGGGATTTTTTCATTGAGCTCGATCTGAACCTAGCCTTCTCTTTGCTTGCTCCCGCAGCTTCCAGCTACGATGCACGATCCGAATTTCAATGGTACTGACGCAGATGTGAATGTCTTGTGTGAACACGGTGAGCCGGTCGAATGCTTTGTAGCATTTGAAGGGATGCACACGGGTAGGAGGTTTCTTGGATGTGCTAAGAAGGTATGATTCACATCCTGTGTAAAGGAAGCTGTTTGCTTAATGCTTTGTTTATCAAGCTCTTAAGATTTTTTTAGCTTGGTCTTTGTTTAGCCTGTTATGACATGCCTTGTCATTAGTGGATTTTTTTAACTTGTTTTGACCACACATTGTTTATTGTGGTCAGTGCTTACTCCTTTGTTTATCAAGTTGTTAAGTTTGGTTAAGTGCTTTGTCTTTGTTTAATTTGCTTTAGCCACTGTGTTGGAGTGTGTTCTCATTAGTGGATGGTAGTCATTGTTTATTATGGCCAGTGCTTAATTACTTGTTTATCAGTGGGCATTGTCAATTTGTCTGCTGTATGGTAAGGAACCTGTGAGTGCTCAGTGACTTGTTAATTTGTTTGTTTAACAGTGCACATATTAGATACATGAACCTGTTGGTTTGATAGTCTTAGACAATTATTTATTCTTTTATTGTTTATAATACATGAAGGCATAAACTGTGGAGTAGTTCAATGGATTGATTTTGAATGGCCAGATTCAATGGAGAAGGCATTGGCCAAGCTATGGGATATGTATGAGGAGACTAAGTCAGCTAGGACCAATGACAATCTAGAGTTCCTTTGCAATTCACAACCTGACAGAAGAGAAGAAGAAACTACAGGAGAACTATGACAGTTTGTATGTTGATGTGAATGCTCTTTTGGATGCCCAGCAGGAGAGGGGTGTGGAGTTAACCAATCAAGGAGCAGAAGCAATATCTTGAAGTGAAGATTGCTGAGCTTGAAACTATAGTTGGCAACTTGAAGGCAGAGTTGTCAAAGAAAGAGGAGGAGAAGAAGAAACTACAGGAGAACTATGACAGTTTGTATGCTGATGTGAATTCTCTCTTGGATGCCCAGCAGCAGAGGGGTGTGGAGTTAAACAATCAGAAGGAGCAGAAGGAATATGTTGATGTGAAGATTGTTGAGCTTGAGACTGTAGTGGGGAACTTGAAGGCAGAGCTGTCAAAGACCGAGGAGGAGGAGAAGAAGATGCTGCTAAACTATGAAACTCTGAAGAACCTGACATGTGCTCAAGCCAATGTGATTAGGAACTTGAAGTTCAATCATTTGAAGGAGAAAGAGAGGCTCACAGAAGAGAGGATTAAATGTGCTCAAGCCAATGTGATTAGGAACTTGAAGTTCAATCATTTGAAGGAGAAAGAGAGGCTCACAGAAGAGAGGATTAAACTGCAGTATCACATTTCTGAGCTTCAAAAGTCTGAGGAAAAGATAAAGTTGAAGCTTTAAGGTGGGAAGGCCATCTTAGATGAGTAGGGTGCCTTCTAGTATGATAATCATCTATCAGTTTCTAGATGATAATCTTCTATCCAGTACTTTAGTATGAACTTGTGACCCAAGTACTTCAGTGATGAATTTGTGATCTATGGTGTTGGATCCAGCAGTGTTGTAATCTAGATGATAATCATCTATTAAGTACTTTAGTATCTATTTCTGAACCTTTGTCTATGTATTTTGTGAGATCAGGTGTTGGATCCAACCTTGATGAACCTTTATAAATGTGAGTGCACTTTGATTGTCATGTGCCAAGTTAGTAAATTCTGTCATCTAGATTCATGCATTAACCTTGAGGGTCATTTCATCGATATATGGACAAGGTAACCATAGTGTCACCTTGAGCCTCATCTTGTCGACATATCGATGATTTGACCCTAGGGGTTACCTTGAGCCTCATCTTGTCGATATATCGATGATTTGACCCTAGGGTTTACCTTGAGCCTCATCCTGTCGACATATCGATGATTTGACCCTAGGGTTTACCTTGAGCCTCATCTTGTCGATATATCGACGATTTGACCCTAGGGTTTACCTTGAGCCTCATCTTGTCAACATATCGATGATTTGACCCTAGGGGTCACCTTGAGCCTCATCTTGTCGATATATCGATGATTTGACCCTAGGGTTTACCTTGAGCCTCATCTTGTCGACATATCGATGATTTGACCCTAGGGGTCACCTTGAGCCTCATCTTGTCGATATATCGATGATTTGACCCTAGGGTTTACCTTGAGCCTCATCTTGTCGACATATTGATGATTTGACCCTAGGGGTCACCTTGAGCCTCATCTTGTCGATATATCGACAATTTGACCCTAGGGTTTACCTTGAGCCTCATCTTGTCGACATATCGATGATTTGACCCCTAGGGTTTACCTTGCGCCTCATCTTGTCGATATATCGATGATTTGACCCTAGGGTTTACCTTGAGTCTCATCTTGTCGACATATCGATGATTTGACCCTAGGGGTCACCTTGAGCCTCATCTTGTCGATATATTGATGATTTGACCCTAGGATTTACCTTGATCCTCATCTTGCCGACATATCGATGATTTGACCCTAGGGGTCACCTTGAGCCTCATCTTGTCGATATATCGATGATTTGGCCCTAGGGTTTACCTTGAGCCTCATCTTGTCGACATATCGATGATTTGACCCCAGGGTCACCTTGAGCCTCATCTTGTCAATATATCGATGATTTGACCCTAGAGTTTACCTTGAGCCTCATCTTGTCGACATATCGATGATTTGACCCTAGGGTTTACCTTGAGCCTCATCTTGTCGATATATCGATGATTTGACCCTAGGGTTTACCTTGAGCCTCATCTTGTCGACATATCAATGATTTGACCCTAGGGTTTACCTTGAGCCTCATCTTGTCGATATATAGATGATTTGACCCTAGGGTTTACCTTGAGCCTCATCTTGTTGATATATCGATGATTTGACCCTAGGTGTCACCTTGAGCCTCATCTTGTCGACATATCGATGATTTGACCCTAGGGGTCACCTTGAGCCTCATCTTGTCGATATATCGATGATTTGACCCTAGGTGTCACCTTGAGCCTCATCTTGTCGACATATCGATGATTTAATCCTAGGGGTCACCTTGAGCCTCATCTTGTCGACATATCGATGATTTGACCCTAGGGTTTACCTTGAGCCTCATCTTGTCGACATATCGATGATTTGACCCTAGGGTTTACCTTGAGCCTAGGGCCATAATAACAATCCAACAAGCCAACTTGAACATTGTAATGGCCTAAACAATCAAACAAGCTAACAGTGCATCATATAACAATTACTAGTGAACATTGTAATGGCCATAATAACAAGCCAACTTGACAAAAATAGAGAGGCTTAAGTACATTGCATCATATAGATTCATAGGTTCATAGATTACAGTACCATATCACATCATCATGAAACCAGATCCAACATAGCAAATACTAGTTCAGCCAGATTCCAGTACCACAAGTTGTTGCCAAAATAGATCTTAGCAATTACTAGTTTAGCTAGATCGCATCATCATCATCAAGGTTCAACATCAGTTCCCAGAAGCATAGAAATAGTCTTTCAGCCTGCTGGGTTGCTTTCTCTGTCTTGGTGGCAAGAATGGTGCTGATGTGGATGCTGCAGCTATTGAACCTCTCCTATTTGCTGTAGCTGAAGAAGCTCTCCTGGCAGCAGTTGAGCTGGCTACCCTTGCTGCTGCACCTGCAGTTGAAGAAGCTGCCCTTGGTGCTGGAGCTATTGAAGAAGCTGCCCTTGGTGCTGGAGCTATTGAAGAAGCTGTCCCTGGTGCTCCCCTTGGTGCTGCACTTGTTGATCCCCTTGGTGCTGTTGGTGCCCTGCTTCCTTGTGTGCTACCCTCCTTTGTGCTGTTAGACTGCATATAAGAATCGTAGCAAGTTAATACATTCAAGTGTTAGAAAACAAAATCTGGCTGAACCTGGTGCTTGTACAAACCTGATGCTTGTTCTTTCTCAATGCTAACCCTGGTTTTAGAGTCTGTTTGCATGATGTGTATCCGTGACCTACAAGCTGGCAGTTGCTGCATGTAATTGAAGCCATCCTAGATGTATCTTTGGGTGCTGGTGGCTCAAACTGGCTCCTTCTCCTCTTGGTTTGCTTCTTCCCTGGCTTATCCTTGAACACTGGAGGTTCTATGTCTCTGCTATTGGTCTTGGGCTACAGATCTTGTCCTGGTACAGGGAATATGATGGGGTTGTATGCTGCCAGATACATTAGCTTTTTAAAAAGTCATGTACAAAGTCTTCAGGCCTCAGTTTG
This sequence comes from Triticum aestivum, assembly GCF_018294505.1. Classification (NCBI taxonomy): domain Eukaryota; kingdom Viridiplantae; phylum Streptophyta; class Magnoliopsida; order Poales; family Poaceae; genus Triticum; species Triticum aestivum. The sequence goes on along the minus strand of NC_057812.1, from coordinate 492,703,332 downwards.
GCTTTGGTGATAGCTGATACTGCATGATTGCATGGGACAACAGTCATGTCCCATTTCCTGCACCCACATGTCCTATGCTGCAGGTTAACTGAATAAGTTCTCTCATTGCTTGTCACTTGGTAGATATTTGGCCCAGCCATCAATGCTTGACAGTTCCTAGATTTTTTTCTTTGCTTCTTCAAGCAACTCAGCATATGTTGGGCATATATCCCACTTGGCTACCTCTGTCTTAGTCCTATTGCCATTGAACCTAACCATCAACTTAGTCCTGATTCCATCTACCATGCTCTTTATTGGTTTGCCCCTCACATATAATATCATCTTGTTAAAGACCTCACTAATATTGTTGACAACTAGGTCAGTTTTGCAATTGAAGTCCATTGCAAATCTAGCCCAAGTAGCTCTAGGAACTTTGTTAAGCCAAGCCCAAGCAGCCCTGCAATCATTTTTAAGAGCATCCATTGCAACAAGATGGTCATGGTCAGTATAAGAGTAATTAGCTTTATCCATGTACTTCTTTAATTCTGACTCCCTAAAACCAGCAGTCTGGAAGTTTTGATAGATGTGTCTAAGGCAGAATCTATGTGGGCAGTTGGGGAATACATTATTTGCAGCTTTAAGAAGGCCCTGTTTGGAGAAATCACCATAATCACAACTAAGCAATGTATATGACCAACAACTAATTAAGCAATTATGAACTATGCAATTGTGAACTATGCAATTATGAACTAAGCAATTGTGAACTATGCAATTATGAACTAAGCAATTATTAAGCAATGTATATTATAAAATACAACTAAACATGGGAATTACCTTCTGTCTATCAGAGATTATGGTGTAATAACCAAATCTCCCTGATTCTCCACCAATTGCTATCTTGAGTTCAGATAGAAACCAAGTCCAACTTTTTGTGTCTTCTTTGTCCACAACTGCAAAAGCAATGGGATATATGTTATTATTCCCATCCCTTCCTGTGGCAGCCAGGATTTGTTGGCCAGTAGACAGCTTGATGAAGCATCCATCCACACCTGCATTGGCACACAACACAAGTCAGAAACAAGGCATTCAAACAAGGCAAAGTAAAGAAAGTAAAGTAATCACCTATGAATGGTCTACATCCATTCAGAAATCCTTCCTTACAAGCATTCAAACAGATGAACAGACCATGGAACCTTGGATTTTTGCTTGGATGCTCCTTTAAGAACTTAGTAGTGACAATTGAAAGGACCACGATGTCGCCTAGAGGGGGGGTGAATAGGCGTTTTAAAATCTTTTACGGATTTGGCTATATCCTAATGCGGAAATAAACTAAGCGGATACTTTTCAAGCACAAATCCTAAATATACTAGGCTCACTAAGTGCACCAACAACTTAGCATAAACAAGATGAGAACAACAGGATATGAGTAAGCACAAGTAAGTCACACAAACTTACTCAGTGTATATCACGAGGTATGGAAATGAATAATACACACAACCACAAGTAAGCAATACAAGCTTACACAAATTGTATCACAATATATGGAATTTAATGATACAAGCAAACTCAAGTAAGTTACACAAACTTACTTGAGCAATATCACAATATATGGAAGTTTATAACACAAGTTAGCAATTCACACTAATCACAATGTATATCAATAGTAGCAAGTATGAATTGCGGAATATGAAGTGTAGGCCAAAATAATCTCTACAAGGAAATGGCCAACACAATATAATCAACCACCACAATATAACGAGGACAACAAGATATAGTGAATGCACGGTCAAATGACCAAAGTCAACCACAAGTAAGGAGTTAGGGTTAGGGATAACCAAAGTCACGGAGACGAGGATGTATCCCGATGTTCACTTCCTTGGAGGGAGCTAGTCACCGTTAGAGAGGTGGATGTTACCACGAAGGCACACCAATGCCACGAAGGCTCACCCTATTCTCCTTGAGATATCACCACGAAGGAAATTCTCAACCACTAGTGGTAGACCTTGAGGCGGCCTCCAAACCTTCACAAACTTTCCGGGGGACAAATCACAAGTTGATTCCTCACCGGAGCACTCCTACCGCCTAGGAGTCTCCAACCTCCAAGAGTAACAAGATCAAGGGGGAAATGCTCAAGACTTGCTCAAATCACGAATTGCTTTGGTCACAAGAGGGAGAGGGAGAGGATCTATCTTTTGATTGGAACAACTCTCAAGAACACTCACTAATCTCTCCGGGATCTAAGATTTGGTGTAGGAGAAGTGAGAGGGAGCCACTTGTGTTCTTGGGACGATTTGGGATGAAGTGCTCAACCCTCCCCCGGAGTGGGAGAGGGATATTTATACCCCCAAAGAAAATAGAGCCGTTTCCTGCAGTTGTTGACCTGCCCGGATGATCTGGATGCATACCCGGATGATCCGGGCAATGCCCGGATGATCCGGGAAGGTCAATATACAATGTGGTGAAGTAGATACCCGGATGTCCGGGGACATAGCCGGATGATCCGGGCAATTCCCGGATGATCCGGGTGGGTAGACGGATGATCCGGCTAGCGGAATAAGCTTCTGTGATGAATTTTATGAATAACCCGGATGATCCGGGCAGGAACCCGGATGATATGGGAGAGGACCCGGATGATCCGGCCAAACCAAACTGCTGCAGCCTAGAAACTGAAACAGGCACAACTTTTACATCCGGACTCCGATTTTGATGATCTTGGGCTCGTTTTGAAGCTATGAAAAAAAACCAGGTCCTCACATAGAGAACCACCCAAGATGAACCAAAATGGAGGATGCAAAATATGCAAAGGTTTTATCATGTATTTGGGTAACCTATTTGGCTTTGGATTTTCTTTGGTATATAGGATATGAGTGGAATTGTGTAGAGAAGATGTTGACTTGAGCAAATCTATCACGAACCCCTTTGATCCCCTCTTAATAGTGCGGGATCCCTATAACTCAAGAATCATAAAAGGTCTACACTACATAGCTATCAATAATCCATTCTTGAGTGTATGTGTTCTTTCGGTGTTCATCACTCCACAACACTAACGTCGAAGGAACTAATACCTTTGACTCGAGCCTTTCACTTGAGCTTGAAGTTGAAGTTTCTTCTTGGATCAAGTTGAATGGCAAGACATTGGTGAAGTTTTCAAGTAGCTCCCCCATACACAATGTGGGAAGCTTTGCTTTGTATTTATCTTCATGTGTCCATCATGTGATCATCCACAAGCTTCAAGCATGTAATCCTTCGGGATAGTTATCTTGAACTTGCGCTTGTCAACCATGATCATCAACACTTGATGTCATCCTCTCATAGACACTTGAAATATCTCTCTCGATGCGAGCCCATGAGAATCTCCTCTCAAAAACATAGGCAACACATAGTATGGGTTAGTACACAAAGCGCAATTGACAAATTCTAACCATACCACAAGATCTCACGTGGCACATGATTTGCGCTTGTGTGTTGACCATCTTTGAATTCAATCTTCGATCTTCATCTTGGTCAACCTTAATCTTTGCTCCATGATTAATCTTGATGCACAACTACATGTATATGGCATTCATTCCGAATCCATTCAATATCCTTCTTGCATCACCCATGGAACAAACCTTCCTATATAACTTGATGTCATTTTTTCTTCATAGGAATTGTCATTCATTATCAAGTCTCAATGCATATATAGATGTTGATGGATTTCATCCACCAATTCATTCAATATTCTTCATGCATTGCAAATGGAACTTTCCTTCAAATGTATATCTCAGTGCAAACATTTGTCCATTAGGATTGTCATTTAATTACCAAAACCACACATGGGGACTACATGTACTTTCAACAATGCACCTACTACCTGGATTTGTGTCCAAGACAGCGTGCAAGTAATCCCTGATTCTGGTATACTGACCCCTCTGATCTCCTTGCACCATCTCAACTGCTTTGTTCTTAGCCCTGTAGGCCATATGAGTGCTGATCTCAACTCCATACTTGCTCTTCAGATTTTGCATTATTGTAGTTATTGGTGTGTTCAAGTCTGTTCTTATTGCTTCTAACACCTGATGTGTGACCCACTTGGTAGTCACCTTGGTGCTCTCTGCTACAGCTGGACATGTGTGCAAAAAATTTGCCTTTCTAATGCAAAATGTTCTCTCATTTGCCAACATAGAAGCTGCAATGAAAAAAGGGCAATCTTCATGTTTGCAAATAGCTATGATTCTGTCATTGCAGTTCCTATGAAACACATAGTTTCTATTTTGAGCTATGTGGAATGTGAGAAGTGCCCTTCTAAATTGGCAAACACTTTCAAAACAAAGCTTCTTTACAAACTGCATCTCTGGGCTCTCTCTATCCTCATCATACAAGATTCTTGGTTTCAGTTTTTTGGCCCTACTCTTATTGCCAAGCACAAAAGCTAGGGGTACTGCCCCATCATCATCCTCCTCCTTCAAATCACCAGGATTTGGATCCTCATCAGATGATGGCACCCAAACATCCTCAAATTGTTGCTCCAAACTTGCATGTGATCTACTAGTTGGCCCCTTTCTTACTTTCAACTTCTTCCTGTTTTCCCCTTGTGGTACCACCCCTTCTTCAATTTCCTCATCCTCTCCATGTTCCTCATGCACTACCTCTTCTTCTAGCTCATAAGGTTCTTCAACATCAGTGTCACCTTCAAAGTGTAAAAATGGGTCCTGTCTTTGCCTCCTCATCTCAGCCATCCTAGCCATGAAATCCTCATCTTGCTCCAAGTCAGAGTCATCTTCAGTTAGTAAAACATGAAGTTTTCTTTTAATTGCCTCCACCGTCTAAACACTCTTCTTATGCTTCTTATACCTCTGTATTTTATTCCTCCTCTTAAGCTCCATACTTCTTTCCAACTCCTCTTGCTCCAAATCAACATCTCCTGCATTTCCTTGATCCATATCTATATCTTTCCGCATAATCAGATGTGTGCTTTGCTCTCTGGAGTAAAACTGTATTGGATGTGCCTCCTGCTCATCAACTTGTTCAACTCTCCTTGTTTTTTTGGATGGTGACCTGTACACCACACCTTCATCACTGACCTCATACACAGTCCTCTCTCCAACACTATCTATAGGGACCCGCTGCTCACGAACATGACCTATGTTTAAATCTCCAGGTCTGGGCTCACTACCCCTAACTACTGTCAGATTAACTATGGTCTGATCTCTGTTGGCAATGTGGTCTAGCATCTCATCAACCTTGTCATCATCACAGATCTCTTCCAAACCAGCTACTCCCAAGCCAGCATCCCTAACAAAGTACATGTAGTCATCCTCTCCATAGCCTGCTGTCTCTATTAGTGCTATTAGATTCAGAAATGTTATGTCTGAAACACACATGGTCCTTTCCAAATTGTCCCTGTCATGAAAGTGGAGCCTAACTTCCCACACATCATCACACAAACTACAAAGCAAAGAAGTGCATATTCAGTTAACTGAAATATTACAAATTACTAGGTGAAACTGACACATATCCAGTTAACTGAAATCTTTTGAACACTAAAAAAATTCAGTTAAGTTCATACAATGAAGCAAATCCATTTAACTTCATACACTACCCTAATCCAGTTAACTTCATACGCTGATAGAATTCAGTTAACTATTAACACTAAACAATATTCAGTTAATGTCATACAGTGAAGCAAATCCATTTAACTTCATACACTACCCTAATCCTGTTAACTTCAGACGCTTCATACACAGGAGCAAATTCTGGGCCTTTACAAACTATTGACACTAAACAATATTCAGTCAACTGAAAAACTTGTGTACACCGAGAAAATTCAGTTAACTTCATACACATGAGCAAATTCATCTAACTGATAGGATACATATCATAGGTTAGACTAAAAACAATAATGACCTACAGTTCATTCAAATCGAAGACTAACTATTGAACTATGAGAAATTGATCCCTAACCCTAACCCTAGAAATTGACCCCTAACCCAGAAGGAGGGGGAGAACTTACTCAACGCCGCCAAATGCAGAAGCCCATTGATGGCTACCCATCGGAGTAGCATGCATAGCACGGGCAAAAGCGCCGGTGGCGCGGTACTCAAGCGACAGCAACGGTGCTCTCCTCTTCGGGGGGTTTGAGCCGCCGCACACCTCCTCCACTTCGTTCGATTCGCCGCCGCGAAGCAACCCTCCGCTGCAGCCTCCATCCACTCCCCCGCCGGCGGCCCACTCCACCGTCGTCGTCAGGGCTCGCCGTCGCCATGGAGCACGGGGAGAAAGAGAGACAGAGGAGAGGAGTGGTGAAAGGGGGAGAATAAAGTGGATAAGGGACCCGTGCCGTTTTGACCGAGACGACGCGTCCGTTCCCACTGTAGCACCGTTAGACGGCGTGAGCTCGCGGCCATGACGCCACGTCCCCAAAATCGGGCCCCACCTGTCATAATAGTGCTTAAAATGCCCCAACAGAAGGTTTGGTGTTTTCTGCAAATGATTAGGCACGAAATCAGTGTTTTCTGGCACAAAAACATAGAAGAGTCTTTTCTGCAACCCTAGGCTTCAATGTGGTGGTTTTCTGCAATTCACTCGTTTATTTCCAACTTCTGGGCAATCTGCTTACGTACGCTTTCCTGAATATCGAGGTGCATGACCTACAAACATGACGATACAACAAGCAAATTATAACTTTGCTTCGTGTCTGAACGAGTTTATGTTATGTTTGCTATCAGAATTTTGCAATGCCGATACTAGAACACTGCCAAAAATTTTAGTAATATTCAGAGGAAAAACGAAGATGACGAGAAAACACATTTCGTAATGCATCCTGGGTCAGTGTTTCTGCTTGCTACAATAGAACATACAGCAAAACCTTTGCAAAAAATTGCATCAGCATTACCAAGTTTCTGTGCACTCTGGGGGACAGTATTGAGATCAGGTGACATGCCCATAGCATGTTACCAATGAACATCAACGGTAACATTTGTCCCTTTCTACACCATCGGATCAAGAATTTTCTGCACCATCAGATCAAGAATCAACAGATGGATTAATATGAACAGTAGGTGAAAACAGTACACTTGCTATAGTATTGTGTACAAAGACCGAAGAGCAGCACATCCCAATAGTGCGTGTCTACAATGTTTTCTGCTACAGTAACAGACCTGAGTTGTTGGTTTCTGATCCAATGGCATGTTACCATGGGCATGTCACTAGATCTCTCCCGCCAGGATCCATGGCGGCACGATTCTGTCGGAGCACAAACGCGAGGCCTGCTTCCCCATACATCCGAGCCGCGACCTTCTTCGCCTGCTGCATCCTTCCCCATCGTTCGTCGTTGGCCAGTGGAAGCCGTTGCTCCTGTTGCTGGACCTCCAGGCGTGCTGCCCACTAGCCGCTGGTCCCTTCTAGCCGCACACGTCGATCTCAAGCACACACCTTGCGGAGCAGGCTGCTCCGATCACAATGGGGGTAGTGTGCTGAACCGGTGGAAAACAACAAATAAAAGGGAAAAGTATATTTTCCGTCCCTCAACTTTATCAATAGTCTAAAATGATCTCTCAACTTCAAAACCGGAAAAACCTAGTCCCTCAATTGTTGAAACCACATATTTTTCGTCTCTCAAACTGCTTCATGTGGTTTTGTGCTGACATGGCTTGATTTTGACCACTGACCTCACCACATGGCATAATTTCGATCAAGTTACTTTCTGCTTTTAATGTGTATGGCTGTCAATCAGAACTACTTACCTTTGTGCAAGATCGTCAGGAGCGAAGGAAGAGGCAGAGCAGCATGGAGGTGAGGCTGCCGGATGCGGCGGAGCAGATGTGCGGACAAGTGCTTTCGTGGGCACAAAGAGAGGAAGAAGACAAAGGTGAGGTGGACAATGATGTGGCTAGGTCAGCAGTCAAAAACCATGCCACGTCAGCACAAAACCACCTGCAGCGGTTTGAGGGACGAAAAATATCCGGTTTTGACAATTGAGGGACTAGGTTTTCCCGGTTTTTGAGTTGAGGGATCCTTTCTGAACTTTTGATAAAGTTGAGGGACGAAAAATATACTTTTCCCTAAATAAAATACCAGCAAAAACTGCCTCTTATTTGAATTACCAAATAAAACTCGGTTTCATTGGTAAGACAATAAATAATTACCAAATAACTATGAAATTCTATTTTTTTACACAATCACACTAATATGGTCAGGTAAATCACAAACTAATATAATACTGACTCCGATTCATAATAAGCGCCGTACTTTTGAACTTTCAAAACCGCGACACTTATTTTGGATCAGAGGGAGTAGAACATTTATACCCCGTTGTAACGCACGGATAATTATCTAGTTTATATAGAAATGATTAAGAAAGACTATTACTATGTACTGCCAGTGTATTGGCAAAGGGAATCTCATGAAACTGAAGAAGGCGATTTTAAAGAAAAATGTAGCTCATTCAATATAGAAGCCACCAAAATGTATAGCTCACAAATAAGTGGTGCCCGGGTCTCATTGATTTCCATGAAGCCATCATATATTGACAAGTATTGCCTACTCTATATGAAGTTTTTCACAACCAAAAAAATGCGGCTCATTGCTCGATAAACAAAATTTAGGATATTTAAGGGTGCATCTATACAGGGGACACATACAAATGTAACAGTTTGAGAAGCAAAAACACTCAACACTCCAGTAGTGCATAAATATAGGTGTGCTAATGTAACGCCCCGAGACCGATGTGCCAGGTGTCGTGCAGTTATTCGCTGTTGTTGCCTTGTCATTGCTTGCATGTCATGCATTGCATATCATGTCATCATGTGCATTTCAATACATGTTCGTCTCATGCATCCGAGCATTTTTCCCGTTGTCCGTTTTGCAATCCGGCGCTTCGTTCTCCTCCGGTGGTCATTTCTACCTTTCTTTCATGTGTGGGGTTTAAATATTTCCGGATTGGACCGAGACTTGCCAAGCGGCCTTGGTTTACTACCGGTAGACCGCCTGTCAAGTTTCATATCATTTGGACTTCGTTTGATACTCCAACGGTTAACCGAGGGACCGAAAAGGCCTCGTGTGTGTTGCAGCCCAACACCCCTCCATTTTGGCCCAAAACCCACCTAAACCTCCTCCATCATCTCGGTCATTCGATCATGATCGTGTGGCCAAAAACCCCACCTCATTTGGACTCTCCTAGCTCCCTCTACCTATATATATGTGGTCTCCTCCGAAATTTCCGCGCAGGCGAAACCCTAAGAATTTCCCCGCACGCCGCCGGACATGTCCGTTCCGCCGCCGGACGTGTTCGCTCGCCCGGCCACCTCACCCCGGCCAATCGCCGGCTACCACCTCAGCGCCACTGCCTCCCTCCACCTATCCCGCGTCGCCACGTCACCGCGCCCTGCCTCCTCTCTCTCCCTGCGCCGCCACGGCCCTGCGGGCCCGATCTTCTCCGCCGCCGCTCGGTCGCGCGCCCGAGGCACGCGCCGCCCCGCCGCCGACTGTTCCTCGCCGCGCCGCCCGTCTCCGGCCGCCGTGGGCCATGCCCCGCCGCCGTCCTTCGTCGCCGCCGTCCTCGACCGCCGCGCCGGCGCGCCCCGCCCGCGCCGCTCCGGCCAACGCCCCCGCCAACGCCCTGCTGGAGCTCCTCCGCCGTCCGGCCACCGCCTCGCCTCCCTCCGGCGCCGCCCCGTTGCGACCTCGCCGGAGCTTTTCTCCTCGCCGGCGTCGAGCTCGCCGGAGCCCCGCTCCGGTCGGATCCGACGAGGGTGGATGAGATCCACCCATCCCTCCAACCAAACGGCGTCCTCCGTCCCGGATCCGCGCTGTCCCGCTTCTCCTCGTCCCGTTGACTTTCTCTGAGAGGTCTATATTTCACTAAGTCCCCGAAATTCCCAGATTCATATGCCCATGTTCGCGGCTCCGTAACTTTGCATCCATAGCTCCGATTCATGCATATAGCATATCAAAATGTTCATCTCAGACAGTACATCATTTCATTCCATTGCATCATTTTCATTTGAGTTCATCTTGATGCCCTAAATGCTGTTAGAAGAGGGCTACTTGAGTTCATTGTCAGATCTGTTACTCCGTTTAGCACTTTTATCTTTTTTGCCATAATTATTGTGTGCATGCTATGCCCGTGAGTTCTTCTTATGTTTTGTTAATGGTTTTGTCATCTCTCTAGAGGTGCAACCCATGTATTTTTAGGATGTGTGTGGTGACTTGTGCAAGCTTGCAAAGTGGTGCACTTGCTAATTCTGTTTTCAGGGACTTAGTGATTTCACTAAGTCCTGGGTTTGTTTATCTCACGTTGCCATATGTTCATGTTGTTTCCTAGCGATCCGTGCCTCTTTTGAGGATGATCAGTAAGGGAGTTTTGTTAATTTTGTAGTGCTCTATCTATCCATGTGTTTGTTTGCAATTATGGAGCACCCTAGCTTGAGTCAACCGAGCTCTACTTTTGCTTCGTTGCGAATCTGGGAAGATCGTCAACTTGTTTGCGATTTTGCCGATGTTATTGTAGTTGATCCGTGCATGCTATGCCATTGTTCTTGCCATGTCTAGCTTGTATTTTGTGCCTTCTTAATGGATGTATGCTTGTATTGCCATGACTTGCACCGTGGTGAGTGCATCGAGCTCGTAAATATGCCTTCGTGAGTTATGTTTCAGCATGTCCCAGTTTTCACTAAGTCTGGAAACTGATTATGTTTTTGCCATGTTCGTGAGCTTGTTAGTATATTTTGTGATCCCTTTTGGCTCAAGGTCACTAAGGGACTTTTGTTAAGCTTGTTGAGTAGCTCCATGCCATGTCTTTCTTTGTCATGTTCAGGTCCTTTAGCATGTTGTTTTGTTGCTGCGAAGAGGGCTATATGATCTGAAATTCCAGACAAGTGTTAATTTCACTAAGTCTGAGATCTGTTTTACCATTTGCGTTTTTGCCATGCTTGTTTGCACCTGTTAATGGATGATTTGGCCATAGCTCAGTGCTAGACTTTTGTTAAGCATCTTGTGTGCATCCCTGCCATGTATTTTGTTGTCATGCTTGGGTGCTGTAGCATGTTCATTTCGTTGCATTTAGATGCCTACTTGCTGTAAATCGCAGACCGGTGTCATATTTGAATCGCTTGCCATTTCCAAACCGTAACTCCGATTCTGGCGTTCTTTATATCGTTTTCAAGCGATTTCATCTCATCTTTCCAGTGGCACACTTGGATTTCCAAGTTGAGGCCAGGTTCTTTCATCTCCTGTCATATCTTGTATATGCATCGCATACCGCATCCCGCATATCATACCATGTTCATGTGTTGGTTATTTACTATGTTGTGTGCTTCTTTTCCGGTGTTTGCTTCTTCGGGTTGGTTCCGGTAATATCGCGTTTGTGAGGACCCGTTCGTCTATGTCCGTTTGACTTCTTCATGGACTCGTTCTTCTTCCTTGCGGGATCTCAGGCAAGATGATCATACCCTCGAAATCACTACTATCTTTGCTATGCTAGCTCGCTCGCTCTTTTGCTATGCCATTGCTATGATGCCTACCACTTGCTTGCAAGCCTCCCAAATTGCCATGTCAAACCTCTAACCCACCATGTCCTAGCAAACCGTTGATTGACTATGTTACCGCTTTGCTCAGCCCCTCTTATAGCGTTGCTAGTTGCAGGTGAAGATTGAAGTATGTTCTTTGTTGGAACATGGAGATGTTGTTCCTTGTTGGAACATGTTTACTTGTTGGGATATCACTATATATCTTATTTAATTAATGCATCTATATACTTGGTAAAGGGTGGAAGGCTCGGCCTTATGCCTGGTGTTTTGTTCCACTCTTGCCGCCCTAGTTTCTGTCATATCGGTGTTATGTTCCCGGATTTTGCGTCCCTTACGCGGTTGGGCTATTATGGGAACCCCTTGACAGTTCGCCTTAAGTAAAGCTCTTCCAGCAATGCCCAACATTGGTTTTACCATTCGCCACCTAGCCTTTTTCTTTCCCTTGGGTCGGCCAGCCCAAGGGTCATCATTATTTTACCCCCCGGGCCAGTGCTCCTCTGAGTGTTGGTCCAACTGAGCGATGTCCGAGGCTACCAGGGGCAACTCTGGGCTGGCTTACCCGACGTCTGGCTCATCTGAGTGTGCCCTGAGAAAGAGATATGTGCAGCTCCTATCGGGATTTGTCGGCACATTCGGGCGGTGTTGCTGGTTTAGTTTTACCCTGTCGAAATGTCTTGTTGTACCGGGATACCGAGTCTGATCGGAGTGTCTCGGGTGGAGGTCTATTCCTTCGTTGACCGTGAGAGCTTGTGATGGGCTAAGTTGGGACACCCCTGCAGGTATTTGGACTTTCGAAAGCCGTGCCCGCGGTTATGGGCAGATGGGAATTTGTTAATGTCCGGTTGTAGAAAACCTGAACTTGACCTTAATTAAAATGAATCAACCGCGTGTGTAACCGTGATGGTCTCTTTCCGGCGGAGTCCGGGAAGTGAACACGGGTATTGGAGTTATGCTTGACGTAGGTTGTTCTAGGATCACTTCTTGATCATAGTTTCTCAATCGTGCTTTGCCGTCTCTTCTCGCTCTCTTTTGCGAACAGGTTAGCCACCATATATGCTAGTCGCTTATTGCAGCTCCACATATTACCTTTACCTTACCCATAGGCTTAAATAGTCTTGATCGCGAGGGTGCGAGATTGCTGAGTCCCTGTGGCTCACAGATTACTATTACACCAGATGCAGGGCCTGATGATTCCGCTCCAGGAGACGCGTGTGAGCTCAAGTGGGAGCTCGACAAAGACTCTCAATGTTACTATGTTTCCTTTCCCGATGATCAGTAGTGGTGCCCAGTTGGGGGTGATTGGGACCGTGTCGCATGTTGGGTTCTCTTTTATTTTGGTGTCGTAGTCGGGCCATGAGTGTTTTGGATGATGTAATGTTATTTATGTTCTTGATTGACGTGGCGAGTGTAAGCCAACTATGTTCTCCCCTTTAGTATTCATATTACATGGGATGTTGTGAAGATTTCCTAACTTGCGACAAATGCCTTCCATGCGATTATGTCTCTAAGTCGTGCCTCGACACGTGGGAGCTATAGTCGCATCGAGGGTGTTACAGCTAATGCACTTCCAAACTGAATGTAGCTGCGAATAACTAGGAAAACAAAGTAATATTGACCAAGCAAAAAGAAAGTTCAGCACAATAGTGCAACTACACATGCTACTCACATAACTTAGTTATTACAACATTCAGCGCCCACGAAAAAAGTATAACCATTATCTTGAGAGAAATTCTAGATGCAGAATCCTATGCATACTGCTACACGAGTGCTGAACAGTTGGATTGCCAGGAATGGCTGGGCTGCCCACATTCTAATTGAAACCAAGCAAATGGCAAGTAAATTCCATGGTAATCACTTGCTCACTTCCTCGGTGAAGAGGAGGCTTTGGGGTCAATCCCATGGTCATCGTTCAAATGCCTCAGCAGACGAGAAGTCCTATGCATTTTTGGGTCGGCTGCTTACTCCTTGTTGCAATAGTTGCAAATCGCTCATGCTCCATCCGTCCTTTTGAAGTGCTTCCATACTTTTGATCTTGGTGCATTTATCGGTTCTGTACAAGGATGGCATTGGATAACACTTATACTTGTTGCATCATTTTCAATATCCCCTCGAATCCTTTTGCTTCTGTAAAGCACCAAAGCCGATTCACAACGCCTACTTTCTGGATTCTGGGCATCTTTCGACAAGCAGAGCACGTTTGAGAGAAATGCGTCTCCAGAAACTCCCTGTCCCTTTTGCAGGTGATGCTCCACACATGCATCCCTAAATCCCCTCGTATGAGCATCGGCAATATGGAATGCCACATCACATGTTGAAATGCATACTCCGTGAATGTAACAACCATCAAAATGTAAGCATGTATTCTTGAGGCTACCAACATGGAACCCAGGTTTGAGCCAAGGGCAGCTTGTGTCTTTCACAAATAATTGTGAGAATTTCCAATATATCAACCAGAGCAGATCGACGACCGTGATTTAGTATCTTGAAAGGTGAAAGGGACAAAACCATTTATTATTAGAACAACAATAATTAGCTTGATGCTTTTTAAGGTAACAAAATCTTCCTTCGAAAAAACTTTGGAACACCAGTACACTTCCTAGACTATTTTCTTGATCAGAATGCTCACTTGGACACTTGGGGATGACATATAAGTGCTTCCGTGCTTAACTGCCTGTTGACAGAACAAAATAACATGATAAGCCATTGCATGTAGCCAGCGGCAGAGGACAAAAAAAGAGTAATGCAGGGCAAACTTTTAGCATGAAAAAGTTTGATGTAAAACCAAAAGTAGCCCACACCAATACTTCAATGGCATAAATGGTTTGACCCAAGCTTATTCATATTAAACCTCAAAACCAGTTTATCAAATCTGCAATTTACAACAGGAACATAACCTAAACTACATTGTAGATTGCCAAGCAATTAAATTGTTACTCTGACCATCTGCTAAAAAATCGCTACTCTGACCAAACATTTGTGTGAAGAACCACCTCAAGTGTTGTACACATCAGATCAGCCTCAGACTCCCAATTCATCTTATTTGCGATAATTATAAGTTCAATAGCAGCAACACATGACTTCGTATGTGGATCAAACACAGGCAACTGAGGCAAGGCAACAGTGATTGCAGAGAGCATGTGCAAACCTCTCCCCTAACAAACATCTTTGTTAATCTTTCTCGGAAATGGATATCTCTGTTACTCTTTATCGGAGATGGAACAACTTTATGATGAATATTCACACACCGCATCACCACAAACATGTGTAGAAAAAGGATATATATAACTAACTTAGCTGATACTCCGTATAATCGATCATGTACTTCCATATATATATGGTCTAGATATTTATCGAAAAATATATGGTCTAGATAAGAGGTGTGCCTACATGACCAAACATGCACAACTTTCTCATACAATCATGCTTACACGCCTACTCTGAGGCCTCAAGAACAACATCAAGTGTCAGCATGTTGCTGGACAAGATTGGAAACCAAATCAATTAGCTGCCATCATCACACCGCAAACATGTATACACAAAAAAAAAATCACCAATTTACAATCACGTTCAACAGCACAAGAGAACTACAAGCTTAGCCATGCACGATGATCACAACTGAATCTCCCATTCCTCTAAATCTTCTTGGAAGCTTTGATGCTGCCGCTGCTGCTTCAGATCATCGTTGTCAACCTTGTCCTTGCGGAAGAGTCCCATCAGTCGCAACAAGTTGTTCGGCCTCGCTGTGTTGTACTTGAAGGAAATATGCTCTAGAGACAATAATAAAGTTGTTATTTATATTTCCTTATATCATGATAAATATTTATTATTCATGCTAGAATTGTATTAACCGGAAACTTAGTACATGTGTGAATACATAGACAAACAGAGTGTCACTAGTATGCCTCTACTCGACTAGCTCATTGAATCAATGATGGTTATGTTTCCTAACCATAGACATGAGTTGTCATTTGATTAATGGGATCACATCATTAGATAATAATGTGATTGACTTGACCCATCCGTTAGCTTAGCACGTTGATCGTTTAGTTTGTTACTGTTGCTTCCTCCATAACTTATATATGTTCCTATGACTATGAGATCATGTGATACATCTCCGTCGTATCTATAATTTTTGATTGTTCCATGCCAATATTATACAACTTTCATATACTTTTGGCAACTTTTTATACTATTTTTGGGAATAACATATTGATCCAGTGCCCAGTGCCAGTTCCTGTTTGTTGCATGTTTTTTGTTTCGCAGAAAATCCATATCAAATGGAATCCAAACGGGATAAAAACTGACAAAGATTTTTTTGGAATATATGTGAATTTTGGGAAGTGAAATCAACGCGAGATGATGCTCGAGGGGCCCACGAGGCAAGGGGTGCGCCCTAGGGGGGCAGGTGCGCCCTTGACCCTCGTGGATACCCCATAAGGCGGTTGGTGCCCTTCTTTTGCCGCAAGAAAGCTAATATCCGGATAAAAATCGTCTCCAAATTTCAGCCCAATCGGAGTTACGGATCTTCGGGAATTTAAGAAACGGTGAAAGAGCAGAATCTGGAACACAGAAACAGAGAGAGACAGAGAGACATATCCAATCTCGGAGGGGCTCTCGCCCCTCCCATGCCATGGAGACCAAGGACCATAGGGGAGACCCTTCTCCCATCTAGGGGGAAGGTCAAGGAAGAAGAATAAGGAGGGGGCCCTCTCCACCTCTCTCCCGGTGGCGCCGGAATGCCGCCAGGGCCATCATCATCACCGCAATCTACACCAACAACTTCACCACCGCCATCACCAACTCTCCCCCCTCTATGCAGCGGTGTAACCCCTCTTTTACCCACTGTAATCTCTACTTAAACATGGTGCTTAATGCTATTTATTATTTCCCAATGATGTATGGCTATCCTATGATGTTTGAGTAGATCCGTTTTGTCCTATGGGTTAATTGATGAATGTGATTGGTTTGAGTTGCATGTTTTATTATTGGTGCTGTCCTATGGTGCTCTCCGTGTCGCTCAAGCGTGAGGGATCCCCGCTATAGGGTTTGCAATATGTTCATGATTTGCTTATGGTGGGTGGCCTGAGTGATAGAAACACATACCCGAGTAAGTAGGTTGTCGCTACCTCTTGAGCACTGTGTTGGTTTTCCCTTGAAGAGGAAAGGGTGATGCAGTAAAGTAGCATAAGTATTTCCCTCAGTTTTTGAGAACCAAGGTATCAATCCAATAGGAGATGACGCTCGAGTCCCACACACCTACACAAACAAATAAGAACCTCGCAACCAACGCGATAAAGGGGTTGTCAATGCCTTCACGGTCACTTACGAGAGTGAGATCTGATAGATATGATAAGATAATATTTTTTGGTATTTTTATGATAAAGAGAAATAAAGATGCAAAGTAAAATAAACGGCAATAGGAATAACTAAGTGTTTGAAGACTAATACGATGGAAGATAGACCGGGGGCCATAGGTTTCACTAGTGGCTTCTCTCAAGATCATAAGTATTATGATGGGTAAACGAATTACTGTTGATCAATTGATAGAATTGAGCATAGTTATGAGAATATCTAGGTATGATCATGTATATAGGCATCACGTCCGTGACAAGTAGACCGAAACGATTCTGCATCTACTACTATTACTCCACACATCGATCGCTATCCAACATGCATCTAGAGTATTAAGTTCATAAGAACAAAGTACTGCTTTAAGTAAGATGACATGATGTAGAGGGATAAACTCATGCAATATGATATAAACCCCATCTTTTTATCCTCGATGGCAACAATACAATACATGTTGGTTCTGTTTCTGTCACTGGGATCGAGCACCGCAAGATTGAACCCAAAGCTAAGCACTTCTCCCATTGCAAGAAAGATCAATCTAGTAGGCCAAACCAAACTGATAATTTGAAGAGACTTGCAAAGATAAACCAACCATACATAAAAGAATTTAGAGGAGATTTGTGACACCCCCGTTTCAATCGTACACTAATCATACACGCAAACCTGTACGATCAAGATCAGGGACTCATGGGAAGATATCACAACACAACTCTACAAATAAAATAAGTCATGCAAGCATCATATTACAAGCCAGGGGCCTCGAGGGCTCGAATACAAGAGCTCGATCATAGACGAGTCAGCGGAAGCAACAATATCTGAGTACCGACATAAGTTAAACAAGTTTGCCTTAAGAAGGCTAGCACAAACTGGGATACAGATCGAAAGAGGCGCATGCCTCCTGCCTGGGATCCTCCTAAACTACTCATGGTCACCGTTAGCGGGCTTCACGTAGTAGTAGGCACCTCCCGAGTAGTAGTAGTCGCCGTCGACGGTGGCGTCTTGCTCCTGGGCTCCAACGTCTGGTCGCAGCAATCGGGTATAGGAAGGGGGAAAAGGGGGAGTAAAGCAACCATGAGTACTCATCCAAAGTACTCGCAAGCAAGGAGCTACACTACATATGTATGCATTGGTATCAAATGGATTAAGGGTATCATATGTGGACGGAACTGTAGAATGCCGGAATAAGAGGGGGATAGCTAGGCCTTTCGAAGACTACGCTTCTGGTAACTTCCATCTTGTAGCAGGAGAAGAGAGTAGAAGGTAAGTTCACCAAGTAACATCGCATAGCATAATCCTAACCGATGATCCTCTCCTCGTCGCCCTGTTAGAGAGCGATCATCGGGTTGTATCTGGCACTTGGAAGGGTGTGTTTTATTAAGTATCTGGTTCTAGTTGTCATAAGGTCAAGGTACAACTCCAAGTTGTCCTGTTACCGAAGATCATGGCTATTCGAATAGATTAACTTCCCTGCAGGGGTGCACCACATTTCCCAACATGCTCGATCCCCTTTGTCCGGACACACTTTTCTGGGTCATGCCCGGCCTCGGAAGATCAACACGTCGCAGCCCTACCTAGGCACAACAGAGAGGTCAGCACGCCGGTCTAAATCCTACGGCGCAGGGGTCTGGGCCCATTGCCCATTGCACACCTGCACGTTGCATGGGCAGCCGGAGAGCAGACCTAGCAACCTCCATTACAAAGGAAGTTGCGTTACGCGGTCCAACCCGGCGCGCGCCGCTCAGTCGCTGACGTCACGAAGGCTTCGGCTGATACCACGATGTCGAGTGCCCATAACTGTCCCTGCGTAGATGGTTAGTGCGTATAGGCCAGTGGCCGGACTCAGATTAAATACCAAGATCTCGTTAAACGTGTTATCTTGAAATAACCGCGAACGCCGACCAGGGCCAGGCCCACCTCTCTCCTAGGTGGTCTCAACCTGCCCTGTCGCTTCGCCACAAAGATCCACACAGAGGGCCGTTGGGACAAAGGTCCTTTCAGCCCCCAATCCATGAATCACTCGCGGGTGCTCCACGAGCCTACCCGACTTTAGTCACCACATGTATCATGTATAAAGTATATAGTATAAACCCGTGATCACCTCCCGAGTGATCACGGCCCGATAGTATAGCATGGCAGACGGACAAGAATGTAGGGCCACTGATGATAAACTAGCATCCTATACTCAGCATTAGGATTGCAGGTAAAGGTAACAACAGTAGTAGCAAGGACATGCTATGCATCAGGATAGGATTAATGGAAAGCAGTAACATGTTACACTACTGTAATGCAAGCAGTAGAGAGTAGAGTAGGCGATATCTGGTGATCAAGGGGGGGGGCTTGCCTGGTTCTCTGGCAAGAGAGAGGGGTCGTCAACACCGGAGTCGTACTGGGTAGCAGCAGCATCGGTCTCGGTGTCTAGCGAGAGAAGCGGGGGAAGAAACAATAAATATAATGCAAACAAAAGCATGACGATGCATGACATAACAAAGCTGATGCTAGGTGTGCCCTAACGCGGTACGAGGTGGTACCGGTGAAGGGGAAAAACATCCAGGAAAGTATTCCCGGTGTTTCACGTTTTCGGACAGATGAACCGGAGGGGGAAAGTTGCGTGTTTGCTATGCTAGGGATGCGTGGCGAACGAACGGGTTGCGTATCCGGATTCGTCTCATCGTTCTGAGCAACTTTCATGTTGAAAATAATTTAATCCGAGTTACGGATTAAAAGATATGATTTTCTAAAGATTTTATTAATTTCTGGAATTTAATTAATTATATAATTTAATTCAAAATTGGATTTATGACATTAGCATGATGTCATGCTGATGTCAGCAGTCAACAAGGGTTGACTAGGTCAAACTGACGCGTGGGTCCTGTGGGACCCACCTATCATACTCTGTTAGGTTAATTAGGGTTTAGTTAATTGATTAGGTTAATCTAATCAGGATTAATTTGTTTAATTAATTCTTTAATTG
Organism: Triticum aestivum; assembly: GCF_018294505.1. NCBI lineage: Eukaryota > Viridiplantae > Streptophyta > Magnoliopsida > Poales > Poaceae > Triticum > Triticum aestivum. The sequence goes on along the minus strand of NC_057812.1, from coordinate 492,683,526 downwards.
ATTAATTAAGTTAATTAAATATTTAATTAACTAATTAATTATTAATTATATTAATTATATTTTTGAATTCTCCTTTTTTTGACGTTCTGGGCGTGGGGGCCTCGTGACATAGGCACAATGGCCTATAGTGGGTCGGGCGACGGGCGTTAGTGGTAACGGGCGCGCCCGACTAGGGGCGAGCCCAAGTGTTGGTTCGGGCGAGGCCATCGGCACGGCCGTCGGCGCCCATGACGACGGCCACGGGAAGCGGCGAAGGGGTGGAACTAGAGCGGGAGGCCGGCGCAGATGGCTGCGGTGGCCGGCGAGGTTGCCACGGGCGGTCTCGAGTAGAGACGGCGAGCGGGGCGACGTGCGCACACGAGGAGCCGCAGCGGGCAACTAGAAGCGAGGCGGAGGCAAGCCGCGGGTCCGGCGAACTGCAGCGGGACGGCGCGGGGCGGTGGTGGTCGCGAGCGGGCGACACGGGGAACGGGGCGGCGCGCTGGCCGTGGCCGGAACAAGCGCTGACTGGTCGGAGCGACAGCGACCAGTGGCGCGGACGGGGAGGCTCGGGGTGGCTGCGGCAGCAGCAAGAGCGGATGTGCGCGGGCAAGCAGGGGGCAAGGCGACGGTGGTGACGGCAGCGCGCAACACGACAGAGCAGCAGAGCAGAGTAGGGGAGGAGGGGCAGCAGCCACGGCGTATGGCGCGACACGGGTGCGTGCGGGGGTGTGCCAGGGAGCGTGAGGCAGCGCGAGCAGCAGTAGGGCGAGGCCGTGGCCACGATGGGAGCAACGGCGAGTGGCTTCGGCAGTGTCCATGGGCAGCAGCCGCAGCTGTTGCAGCGAGGCAAGGCGAAGAGCGTCGCGGCGGTGACCGCGGGGAAAGAAGGAGGAGGGCTCACGGGGTGTTGTAGGGGCGGGGCAGTGGGGGTCGTGGAGGAGGACAAAGACACTGAGCGTAGGGGAGGCAGGCCGGCGAGGAGGTCCGACGACGATGGACGGCGACGGGCGATCCGGGCGGCAGCGTCGACGGTCTCCTCCCTCGATCCCGATACAATCGGGGGAGAGGGGGGAAGATATTTTGGGGGGAGTGGGGGGGGGTGTCGGTGGTTGACTGGGAGGGGAGTGGGGGTTAAGGAGTGCGGGTGGGCCGACCTGGTGGGTCATGGCCCTGTTGGGCCGGTGGCCTGCTGGGCCAGAGCCCAGTGAGGGGGTTTGCCTTTTACTTTTCTTTGTTTTTGGTTTTGTATTTTCCTTTTCATTTATTTAACTTTCTGTTTTCTTTTTAGTCCCAGCTATCAAATAAATTTTGTTGAATACAAAACTTGCGACATAAATATTAGGTCATATAATGGAGCTACACGCAAAGTTTCAAAACATTTTGAAAAGGATAAATATTTGTTTATTTTTAAATGGTTAATTTAAATGTTGCTTGCTCCTGTTTTGAATATCGTAGAGGCCTATCAGCATTCCCAATAATGTTGCTTGATGTTTGTTAATTGGTTAGTGAATACTTACAACCTTTTAAACATTTTTAATTCACTGTTTTATGAAATTATAATTTGACTTGTCATTTGAATTTGAATTTGATCTCAGTTTGAAACAAGTGAGGTTGATCAAAAGTTTAATTATGATGACCTGGCATGATTAGCAAGGGTTTACTGTAGCTTAATTACCCAGGCGTCACAATTCTCCTCCACTACAAGAAATCTCGTCTCGAGATTTAAGAGGTAGAGAAGGGAGGAAAGGTCTAGTTACGGAATGCTAACGGATCTTCTCGGTCTTGGTTCCTCTTCTCAAAGTGGTCGATCCTTTATATTGATGTCTTCCTTTTTCTGCTTCAAGTCATCAAGATGAAGTCGGCATCCTTTCTTCGGGGGTTCCATCGTACTTACGAAAGAATAAGGGGGGTATTCCGGGAGAACGAACCTGTACAAGGTTGACTATCTGGTTGATAACATCGGGGAAGGTGGCAGAAAGTAAATCTCGAATTGAAACTTAAGAAAATATCGAGAGCAAAGTAATGAGGTTTCATGGGATGTTTCGAGCGAGCAGGCAACCGTTCGATGCCTGAAACCGGGCTCGAAAGGGGCTCAAAGCAATGGGAATATGTATTGCGTCTGATACCAGAATAGATCACTAGGAAGGTGACTCATGAATTACATACGAGGCCATGTGTGAGGGACAACCTTGGGAATAGGGAGTGTACAGGAGAGTCAGGTTTCGATCCTGTGGAACTGTGAGTTATGGGCCCACCATGTGGGTTAAAAGTAGGAAGGGCGGTGACGTCTTGCACGATCATGTAAGCAAGGTATGTCAGAGGATAGCCTATCAGTTACGTCGACAACAACATCAGTACCAAGGGCGAGGGACGAAGAGAACCGTTTTCCTGCTCGTTGAACGAGGCGTACCATTAGGCAAAGTTCGCATCCATCGGTGGCTACTGAAATGTCATCAACAATAGTAACAGGGTCCTACTAACAGATTTGCACAACCGAGGTGTTTACATAAGCAGGGAAATATTACTGCTTATATCATATAGATCACAAGAAAGGTTAAACAAAACAATGGAAAGGAAAATGTGATCATCAGATTAAATAGAACAATGGAAAAGAAAAATGTGTTCAAACACATTATTCTGGGGTATATCCTTCCCAAGGACAAACAGAGCATGATATCCATGACAGGATATATGTAGAAAACCCTTTAGGAAAGGGGGAAGAAATTTCATGACATTACCCATACAACGGTGTTTGGATAATTGAGCAAGAAACATTTGGCATTGGGATTCAATGTTCTTGTTGAAAACCGGTGTACCACAGACATGCTTTGAGACAGTATTGACATGGTCTTCAAGCAAAGGTCAGACTTTGGATACAAAGGATCCATCGGTAACAACTTATAGTTTCCTCATGGAAGAATGGATAACCTTGCTGAAAAGGAATCTATAACAATAGGACCTCCGGCCAGGTGTGCTAGGCACGACATCACCTTACCGGGTCTCCTAAAGACCATTGTTATAAGTCTTGGAAATATGTTCCAACCATCATATCTGACCGAGATTCAAATCTGATGGGTGTCAGGATAACTCAGACTCAGGATATCTGAGAAGAAAGGTGCAACACAAATTTTCAAGATGACATTGTAAGATTCTCAGGAATTGAACTATGGGAGCGAGTTCCGACACAAGAGTTCATCATTAATCCAAGGAGAGGATGAGGAGGTGGCTAATGAACTCAGCGACAATTCATTGAGATTTTCAAAAGATGGATGTACACACTTATGTGAACACGGAGATAACATTTGTCAGATCAAATGATATAACGAGGTATGTTCGAGGAAGACATACATAGTTAAACATTGGTTGAAAGGTGCACCCGAAATATGGGCTTATGTAGCATGATCAATGTTTAGAATGGTGATTCAATATCCAATACACAAAGAATGAAACATCGACCATTAATCTTCAAAGCAATGGGGTTTCTAGAAGTGAACGGATATGGCAAGGAGTGAACGGATATGGCAAGAGGTATCACCTGTATCAAGCATTATTAAGATGTGGTGAAATTCTCACGACATTCTTGACATAAAAGATGGTAATACTCCAAGGTAAAGAACAAATTCTGGATAGCAAGGAGCTCCATATCATGAACAAGTTTGTGTTGGAGGGAAGACAATAATGTTGTTCATGATAACACAAATCATTGAGGGCAAGGATGGTTTTTCTCATCATGAATTCAATTGATATCCTGGAGAAGCTCGGAATACTGATGATGATCACGACACATTCGTCGAGAGATTTCATGAAGATGTAATCGATCGATGATGACATCAAGTCAAACGAATGTTGAAGTGAAAGGTTATTTGAACCATGGGTATGACACAAACTCGAAATCAAGTTTGCTGTTCAGGGAGAAATGATATGATGAGGAAGATCGACGTAAGATTAGCTCACCGTCGAAATTTGTGCTCCGGGAAAAAGGACCAGGTAGCACAGTTAAAATTTTAGCACAATAATGATACAGCCGGTCAGGCTAGGAATGACTTGAAGGATTATTAAACTCATAAGCAACGAAAATTACTTAGAGTTATTGAATCAGAGTGTGGACTCAGTTCAGTTATCGGTGTCTTTGAGTGTTTAATAACTCAGAGCCCATGAAAAATTGTAATCAGTGAGAATGTAGTACTTGATGAAGAACTCATAGGAAGTTATGCAGTTCCAAGATAATCTCGAGATACCAGGGGGTAATACTTGAAGACAGATCAAAGTAGAGGTTGGACTGGGGTATTGCTTTGCAGAAGACAAGTACTTCAACTTGTCCGAGAAATGGGATCCAAGAAGAACATATGGTCGGAACCACGATTGCAAAGGATCAATTCACCAATACCAAAGGATATTATATCAAGGAATTAGTTATTATTACAAGAAGCTACCATGATAGGATCTACATTGTGTCCATGGGCATGAACACAAAGTTCAAGGTCGACTCCCACTTCTCCAATGCATAACCTTTCATTCACTTCTCGGGTTCGATGAAGTAGTAGTGTTGAAATTTTATCTGGCAAAATACCAGAAGAGTATGACTCATGAAAACTTTCGAGTTCACACATATTAAGGAATGCATAGGTTCAACCCATCGGGGCTTCTTAGAACATATACCATGAACTTCAGGAGTAAATAACACAAACTCAAAAGTAGAGCATGGTTGTCAAAAGTAGAGGATACAATTTACCAAAGACATTATGTATCAGGTAAAGAATCGCAAGAATTTAGGTCGTCAAGGACACTTTTGGATAATAACCCGGCAATGGGTATGGCGGTCCACAACGGGGCTGATGTGAGTATCGAAACTCAATCAGAGGAAGAAGGAATGCCAAGGCATCAGATTATAGAAACAACTGACTAATTCAAAACTTAATGCACATATTTTTTTGATTTCCAAATCAAGGGATTAGAAGCAATCATTCTGATCGAAAATGAATACGTTCAATAAACTTAAAAGAACAACCGATCAAGGCATTGATTGGTCAAGAACCAGCTCCTATCCAAATGACGTCTGATCTGAAAGGATAATCCTAAGATTCGACTGATGATTGTGAACATTCACAACTTATTGAATCAATGGACTCAAGAATGATAGTGACAAGGGATACTAATGAATATTTCTACACATATGGAACACAACCATAATGCAAGCAGACAAGTATTTGCACAACAACAGCTGGCAGAGAATTACCGGAAGACCGGATAGTATATCAATGTACCTTGTGGATCATATGATCAACTAGTAATGAACAGTTCCTCGATAAGGGTGAAGAATTGTTCGTAGGGATATTCATGCGGCAAGGAACTGCGGGGTAGTAAGCATATAGGATGCTTGGAACATCGGAGAGTATTTGAGGGCACCTTGTAATAACAAGGGCAACTGGGGAGCAAGGTATGAACGACAAAAGTATATAGTCATCCATAAAGATTTATCGTTGGTAAGGATCGCAACGGCGAAGGGAACAAGGGTCTCGGGAAAGCATCAGAGAGTGTCTTCCGAATCTTCTGGTGCAGCAGGCGATCATCTGGCCTGAAAGGCTCTCCGGGAGGAAGTATTTTCGAGAACCTAAAGTTAGATTTTAGCACAATCATTTAACCCGAGTAGAAGAGAGTTCAGAGTCCCAGAGTAAAGATTGAGGAGTAAAAGATCCTAATACCACCCAAATGGCGACGTGGGCCCGTAAGGCACATAGCCATGTTAGTAAAAAAATTGTAATGTCTAGACTAGACTTCGACCAAGGAGTGTGGAAGGGGGATTCCTACAGGCAGTCAGCTCTGATACCAACTTGTGACGCCCCCGATTCAATCGTACACTAATCATACACGCAAACGTGTATGATCAAGATCAGGGACTCACGGGAAGATATCACAACACAACTCTACAAATAAAATAAGTCATACAAGCATCATATTACAAGCCAGGGGCCTCGAGGGCTGGAATACAAGAGCTCGATCATAGACGAGTCAGCGGAAGCAACAATATCTGAGTACAGACATAAGTTAAACAAGTTTGCCTTAAGAAGGCTAGCACAAACTGGGATATAGATCGAAAGAGGCGCAGGCCTCCAGCCTGGGATCCTCCTAAACTACTCCTGGTCACCGTCAGCGGGCTGCACGTAGTAGTAGGCACCTCCTGAGTAGTAGTAGTCGTCGTTGACGGTGGCGTCTGGCTTCTGGGCTCCAACATCTAGTCGCAGCAATCGGGTATAGGAAGGGGGAAAAGGGGGAGTAAAGCAACCGTGAGTACTCATCCAAAGTACTCGCAAGCAAGGAGCTACACTACATATGTATGCATTGGTATCAAATGGATTAAGGGTATCATATGTGGACTGAACTGCAGAATGCCGGAATAAGAGGGGGATAGCTAGGCCTTTCGAAGACTACGCTTCTGGTAACCTCCATCTTGTAGCAGGAGAAAATAGTAGAAGGTAAGTTCACCAAGTAACATCGCATAGCATAATCCTAACCGATGATCCTCTCCTTGTCGTCCTGTTAGAGAGCGATCACCGGGTTGTATCTGGCACTTGGAAGGGTGTGTTTTATTAAGTATCCGGTTCTAGTTGTCATAAGGTCAAGGTACAACTCCAAGTCGTCCTGTTACCGAAGATCATGGCTATTCTAATAGATTAACTTCCCTGCAGGGGTGCACCACATTTCCCAACACGCTCGATCCCCTTTGTCCGGACACACTTTTCTGGGTCATGCCTGGCCTCGGAAGATCAACACGTCGCGGCCCTACCTAGGCACAACAGAGAGGTCAGCACGCCGGTCTAAATCCTATGGCGCAGGGGTTTGGGCCCATCGCCCATTGCACACCTGCACGTTGCGTGGGCGGCCGGAGAGCAGACGTAGCAACCTCCATTACAAAGGAAGTTGCGTTACGCGGTCCAACCCGGCGCGCGCCACTCAGTCGCTGACGTCACGAAGGTTTCGGTTGATACCACGACCTGGAGTGCCCATAATTGTCCCCGCGTAGATGGTTAGTGCGTATAGGCAAGTGGCCAGACTTAGATCAAATACCAAGATCTTGTTAAACGTGTTATCTTGAAATAACCGCGAACGCCGACCAGGGCCAGGCCCACCTCTCTCCTAGGTGGTCTCAACCTGCCCTGTCTCTTCGCCACAAAGATCCACACAGAGGGCCGTTGGGACAAAGGTCTTTCAGCCCCCAATCCGTGAATCACTTGCAGGTGATCCACGAGCCTACCCGACTTTAGTCACCACATGTATCATGTATAAAGTATATAGTATAAACCCGTGATCACCTCCCGAGTGATCATGGCCCGATAGTATAGCATGGCAGACGGACAAGAATGTAGGGCCACTGATGATAAACTAGCATCCTATACTAGGTGTGCCCTAACGTGGTACGAGGTGGTATCGGTGAAGGGGGGAAACATCCGGGAAAGTATTCCCGGTGTTTCGCGTTTTCAAACAAATGAACCGAAGGGGGAAAGTTGCGTGTTTTCTATGCTAGGGATGCGTGGCGGACGAACGGTCTACGTATTCGGATTCGTCTCATCGTTCCGAGCAACTTTCATGTTGAAAATAATTTAATCCGAGTTATAGATTAAAAGATATGATTTTCTAAAGATTTTATTAATTTCTGGAATTTAATTAATTATTTAATTTAATTCGAAATTGGATTTATGACATCAGCATGATGTCATGCTGATGTCAGTAGTCAACAAGGGTTGACTGGGTCAAACTGACGCGTGGGTCCAGTGGGACCCACCTGTCATACTCTGTTAGGTTAATTAGGGTTTAGTTAATTGATTAGGTTAATCTAATCAGGATTAATTAGTTTAATTAATTCTTTAATTAATTAATGAAGTTAATTAATTATTTAATTAACTAATTACTATTAATTTTATTTTATATATTTTTTAATTCTCCTTTTTTTGACATTCTGGGGCGTGGGGGCCTCGTGACATAGGCCCAATGGCCTATAGTGGGTCGGGCAACAGGCGTTGGTTGTAACGGGTGCGCCCGACTAGGGCCGAGCCCAAGCGTTGGTTCGGGCGAGGCCATCGGCACGGCCGTCGGCGCCCATGACACCGGCCAGGGGAAGTGGCGAAGGGGTGGAACTGGAGCGAGAGGCCGGCGCAGATGGCCGCGGTGGCCGGCGAGGTCGCCGCGGGCGGTCTCGAGTAGACACTGCGAGCGGGGCGACGTGCACACGCGAGGAGCCGCAGCGGGCAACTAGAAGCGAGGCGGAGGCAAGCCGCGGGTCCGACGAACTGCAGCGGGACGGCGCGGGGCGGTGGTGGTCGCGAGCGGGCGACATGGGGAACGGGGCGGCGCGCTGGCCGTGGCCGGAACAAGCGCTGACTGGTTGGAGCGACGGCGGCCAGTGGCGCGGACGGGGAGGCTCGGGGTGGCCGAGCAGCAGGAGTGGATGCGCGCGGGCAAGCAGGAGGCGAGGCGACGGTGGTGATGGCAGCGCGCAGCACGGCGGAGCAGCAGAGCAGAGTAGGGGAGGAGCGGCAGCAGCCACGGCGTACGGCGCGACATGGGCGCGTGCGGGGGCGTGCCAGGGAGCGCGAGGCAACGCGAGCAGCAGTAGGGCGAGGCCGTGGCCATGATGGGAGCAACGACAAGTGGCTTCAGCAGTGTCCATGGGCAGCAGCCGCAGCTGTTGTAGCGAGGCAAGGCGAAGAGCGTCACGGCGGTGACCGCGGGGAATGAAGGAGGGGGGGCTCATGGGGTGTTGTAGGGGCGGGGCAGTGGGGGTCGTGGAGGAGGACGGAGACGCTGAGCGTAGGGGAGGCAGGCCGGCGATGATGTCCGACGATGATGGACGGCGACGGGTGATCCGGGCGGCGGCGTCGACGATCTCCTCCCTCGATCCTGATCCAATCGGGGGAGAGGGGGGGGGGGGAAGATATTTTGGGGGGAGTGGGGGGTGTCAGTGGTTGACTAGGAGGGGAGTGGGGGTTAAGGAGTGCGGGTGGGCCGGCCTGGTGGGTCATGGCCCAGTTGGGCCGGTGGCCTGCCTGGCCGGAGCCCGTATCGATGTAGCATCGGACGGCTCCCTGGGCTCGTCGGATATGGACATCGATCCACTTCTGCCGCCACCTCCCCTTGCCCTGCGGACGACGCCGATGTATTGTCTCAAGAGGCACCGGGTCGAGGGGAGACAGTCCCGGAGGCGCCTCAAGGCGAATTTCTGGACTCCGGGAACAGAGGGGACAAGGCCCCTGAAGGCTCCGAGTTCGGCCCTCAGCCGAACACCGCGCCGGATCCTCCAGTGGTTCCGGACTCGGGCAGGCGGCCTCCTTCCAAGAGGGGCAAGACGCCTGTGCCGGTAATCTCTGTCCATCCAAAGGCGCCGGACAATCTACTAGAAGCGCTTCGCAGCGCTTCTATCGACGAGGAGCACCGTACTATTATGAGTGTGGTGGTCCAGAAGGTTCAGTCCGCCAAGAGCGGATTGACTGAAGCCTGTGCCAGCCTTCTAACAGGCTTTGAGGTAAGTGTTTAAAATATAGGAAAAATATTACCGCATAGACAGTAGCCCCTGATGCTCTGTTCGGTGTTCACAAAGAAAAGCCGAACAGAGGATCAAATAATATTGCAGGAGTCTAATATAAGTATGTCAATATGCGTATGCAGGCTTCGCTGCTGGCCTCAGCCGCACTGACTGCGGAGGTCGCCACACTGAAGCAGGACCTCGAGGAGTCCAAGAAAGAGCTCGGCCTTGCCAAGAGGCAGCTTGAGGAGAACAAGGGTAAGTAATACCCTGTCTATAGATATGTATATATAAAAGAAGACGCGATTGCAAAATGACAGGACCATCGTATATTTGCCAGGGGCCACGACCGAAGTGGCGACCCTAAAGCAAGCGCTGTCCAAGGCCGAATATAAAGCGGCCAAGGAGCGCACCGAGCGGGAAAGGCAAGAGGCTCGGGTGGGCGAGGTGCAGCAAGAGCTCCAGGCTCTCGTGACGAAGCATGAGGCGTTGGAGCTTGACTCGAAGACGCGAGAGTCTGAGCTTGCCGCGGTCCTCGAGAGCGCAAAGAGTGCCAAGGCCGAAGCCCAAAAGGCCCTTCAGGAGATTGACGCGATGAAGAAAATAGCGGCGGGTAAGGCATTCTATATGCAAAGCAAGCATGTGAAAGTAAATTACCTATTACTTACCCGAATCCGGAGCTCTCCAGGAGCATTCACAGATTTGCCCCGCAGCGTGTCGGATGCCGCACAGTTTTACCAGGTCGAGGAGGGAAGCTCAACGGAGAAGCTGTTCTGGTCTCAGTATACTGGGACCGAACACCCGGTGCCTATGAGCGACCAGTTGAAGCAGCTGGTCGAGCTACACAAGGCGGCCGAACAGGCCATGAAGGGCTTTATAGTCCGGCCGTGGCCTGGCGACGCCCTTCGAATAGCTACTTCGGCCTGGTGAGGCGGCTTGTAGATGCCTGCCCACGGCTGGAAGTCGTCAAGCGGTCCGTCTGCATCGAAGGTGCACGCCGGGCTTTCGCCCGTGTGAAGGTGCAGTGGGCCAAGCTAGACGCCGTGAAGCTGATCAAGGAAGGACCACCGCAGGGCAAGGAGCATCGCACCCCCGAAATTTATTATGAGGGTGTCCTGAAGGGTGCCCGTCTTGTAGCGGACGAATGTTCGAAGGATGTAATATTTGAGTAGACTTGCTTGTGTGATTCTGTATGATGAAAACTTGTGTCATATGCGCTATGCAACGCTTGTTTGAATTTAAAATATTACCTTCTGTTTGGCTGTTTATCCAATCTGAGAGATGGCTAGTCCTCGGCTTCTGCCCCCATGCCGCGAGTGCTGGGGTGTTCGGGATAAACCTGAGCACTCTTGTTCGGGATAAACCTGAGTCCTTCGAGGGAGGTGCTCAGCACGGCGAACAAGGCAACCGGACTAATAATGCTTTATCACTCTCACTTAGCCATAGAATTCTATAATTTTAAATTTCGGCGAAGCCCCTGGTATTCGGAAGGCCGAATTCGGGGCACGATACACGCCTTTAATCTGGACAGGACCGGCTCCTCGCTCTAAGCGGCATAAGTCTTTAGGGACTCGAAAGCTCGCCGAACAGCGACCAGTCTCTCGCCTTATCATGACAGTCAGTTTTAGCTTTCTCTATTGAGGTGCTTAGCCCAGCAGAACCGGGGCACAATCGCAGTAGTTCTCCTAGTGCTACCTTAGCCGATAGAGCGGAACGTAAGGTACCAAAACATAGGAGCCGGGCAAACCCAACATTTGACCAAAGACATGATTCGGAGCTGATGCATATAATGCTATAAGTTCGGGGTGCCGCACTTGTGAAAGTGTCAGGACCCCGACTCGATGTCACATCGATCTAGCTGGTAACACCTCATATCACTTTGCGGCCTCACGCACGGTATCCCCACGGGTGTCGTCTTACCTTTTCCCGGGACCGTTTGCGCCTTTTGGCTCACGTATATGATAGTGTCGCTAGCATCCATATGATAAAGAGCCCGGGCTGACATGACTAGTCGTAAACCCAAAGTGGCACAGACTTACAGGGACAGGCATCCATGACCCAGCTTCGAACGTGTCGGTCATCAGCAAGTGGGTCCGGGCTGTAGCACTGGGCTAGCAGGACTCTGGTAAACCGGGCTGTAGCGGGCTAACAGGACTCCGGTACTCAAAGCGTGACATTTCCCCGAAGGGACAGACACAGGAACGAAGAAGGACACATGCCGGCCAGCCTAAGTGTTCCAGAGCAGTAGCAAGCTACCATGGCTCAGCGGTAACACTAGGAGACATTTCCCGGTAAGAGAGGCTACTAAAGATAAACAACTAGATAGTCAGATCCCACACATACCAAGCATTTCAATCATACACACAATATGCTCGATATGTGCAAATACAACGAAGCATCACAACATGACTCTACGACACAAGTACTTTATTTAAGGCTCAGGGAGCCATACATATCATACACACAAAGGTACGGGTCTCACGACCCAACATACAAGTCATACAGTCATACAAGCCAACAGCGGAAGTAACTTGTCTGAGTACAGACAACTAGTAAAATAAAAGAGGCTTGGAAAGCCTGGCTATACTATGTGGTCCTTCACAAGCTCAGGGTCACCACCTGGGTCTTTAGCCTACTCGTTGATGTCAACGTCTACATAGAACCCATCAGAAGGGGTTGCAGCGTCTTCTGTAAAAATGTAGATTATAGCAACATGAGTACAAAGGTACTCAGCAAGACTTACATCAGATCCTACATACATGCATAGTATCAAGAAGGGTTGGTGGAGTTATTGCAGCAAGCCAGCTTTGACTCTTGGCTAGACTATCCTACGATACTCCATTTGAAATAGTTTTGCGCACACGAGTCCACTATTCACCACTTCAATACACTACCGAGGATCCACCTCCGTCTTCCTACGGAAGAGCCATCCTCGGCACTCACACTTATCTTGAGGCTTTTATCAGTTTCCATTTACTTGTCTATGAACTGTATAGGCAACCAAGTAGTCCTTTACCGCGGACGCGGCTATTCGAATAGATCATGTTAACCCTGCAGGGGGTACTTCTTCATACACGCTCTCACCACTTACCGTCGTTTACACGACATGTACTCGGCAACCTTCAAGCGGAAGCCCAACGTGGGTGTCGGCCACGACCTACCTAATCACCTAAGCCTCCAGTCCAGGTTTATCGCCTATTCAGGTTCCATCCGCAGGGAGTCCGGCCGAGGTTTCCCATACGGCCCCGAACGATGTGAACAGGGTTCCCGAGATACCTAACGGGTATTCGGTACACCCGGCCACGTACCTACCGCATCACAGCCCACCCCTACGGTCAGCGCTGTCCACGGCCTCCAGTAGGCTACAAACACCAGAAACTACTTGCAACTCCTGGACGGAGAACTAGGGTGAATAAGAAGTCGAGAGGGTCCATTGGTTTCGGGCCCAATGCATGGTAGTAGCTGATTCTTAAATCACACATACAGATCTCAGTGCTTAAGGTCGGCTTCAATGAAACAACCCACCATGTACTCCTACATGGCCTCTCATCGATACCTTTACCAAATCGTGTTCACCACACCACTCTCATTACCGACATAATCATTTCACTCTAGCCCATCACCCAGATGAACCAGACCTGACACGACTCTAAGCATAGCAGGCATAGCAAGGTAGGAACAACACATACATATGGCTCAATCAACTCCTACACATGCTAGTGGGTTTCATCTAGTTACTGTGGCAATGACAGGTCATGCAGAGGAAATGGGTTCAACTACCGCAGCACACAGCAGTTTGAATCGCGTTGTCTTAATGCAGTAAAAGAGAGCAGGAGCGAGAACATGGGATTGTATCGATATGATCAAATGGTTGGTTGCTTGCCTGATGGTTCGTTGCACGGATACGGTTCTTCGTTAGGGTAATCACGGTACTCCTCGGGGACAGATCCTGTCGCAAAGGATAACGATACACAGGCATCACCAAACAATGTGCAACAATATGATGCATGCATGAAACATGGCAATATGAGTGTGTTGGGCTAATGCAACTAAAGCCAGAAGTGTTTGAGCAAATTTGAATCAAAGATTCAAATTTCAAATTCAAATATGGCCTTTTAAAGTGCCTTTCCTTGTTCTGATTAAAACATCAATTTAACTTGTTTGGTCATGCATGAAAATAGTACAGATGGATAGATTGGATTTTTCTGATCATTTTTCATATATAATTTGTCCAATTTGGAGTTACAGAATAAAAGTTATGAATTTTTGAAGTTTAAATAATATTCTGGAATTTCCTGATTTAATTTAAATCCAGAAATATCATTTACTGCGTCAGCCTGACATCACAGTGACATCAGCAGGTCAACAGAGCTGGCTCGGGTCAAACCTGACGTGTGGGGTCCACACGTCAGTGTCACAGGGGCTAATCCCGCGTTGACCCCGGGCTGGTTAGCTTTGACTAAGCCCTGGGGCCCACTTGTCAGCGTCAGTAGGTGGTGGTTTAGTGGCTAATTAACTAGGCCACGTCAGCTCGCCGGAGTTCTGGCCGGCGGCGACCAACAGTGCGGCGGCGATAGTGGTTTTGGTCGTTTCGGCCACCAAATGGACCGCGGAGACCACCGGAGTGAAGCTGAGGACGACCCGCGGCTCTTGGCGGAGTCCGTTGGGGTCGGGGTGGCCGGAGTGGACGGCGGTGAGCTCGGCTGCGGCCGCCGGGGTTCGGTCGTGCACGGGAGTGGTGCTGGAGCTCGAAGTCGAGCAAAGTGAGGCGCTAGGGATGCTCTACTGGGTTCTGTGAACGCGTTGGACTCGCCGGGGTGACCAAATGGTCACCGGAGCTGCGTCGACGGCGAGCTCGGCGACGGCGGAGGTTCGGCCGTGGTGGAGATGAAGCTACGGTGAGGGAACGAGGGGGAGAAGAGGGGGAAACGGTGGCGTAGCTCACCGCGGTTGCAGTGGGCGTCGAAGCGGGCTCGGGGACGCGCTGGAGACGGCGAATTCGTCGGCGACGGTGGTCGGAGCCCGAAGAGGGGAACGGCGACGTGGCGGCGATGCAGGGCTTCCGGGGACTCGTGGAGCGGTGGGGAGGAAGAGGGAGTTGTGGCGGAGCTTCTGAGCTACTCGGGGGAGCGAGGGGTGGCCGGAGACAGTGGCTACGGCGAACGGCGGCGACGGTGTGCTTCGGCCGAGAGCGAGAGAGAGCGAGGGAGAAACGGGGGAGAGTGAGCGAGAGCAGGGGGGATCGGGACGGGCTGCGGGCGTCGTCCACGCGGCCAGGAGGGCGTCGGCAAGCAGGAGGTGGCCGCGCGGCCGCGCGCGCGCGAGCACGCAGCAGCTTCGGGGCGTGGGGAGGAAGACGACGGGGAGCTACAGTGTTGGGCTGGGTCGGCTGCTAGCTGGGCCGGCCAGCTGGCTGGGCCGCACAGGTAAGTCTTCCCCTTTCTTTTCTGTTTTCTGTTTTATTTAATATATCTGCAACTTTGTTGAATTAATAAAATACCTAGGCAACTCCAAAATTCACCAAACTACTCCTGGTCCATAGTTGGATTATTTCCAACATGAAACATTTTAGTTTGGAGATATTTGAGCATTTAAATATTTTATATTATTTTAAATGCCCAAATTCAAATATCTATGATTTAATTCAAAGACCCTATGATGGCCTAGAAAATGTGCACCACTTTTGTCAGAGGTTCTGAACCAAGGCTAAAATGATGGGCATTTTAGAAGGGCATTTCAGGTTCATTGAAAATTATTTTAGTAAACCCTAGTTGGTTTCAGAGGGGACTGGGGGTTCTGTCATCCCCATTTCAAGTTTCTGATGAAAGAGTAAACATGATGCAACACTCTAATGCATGACTAGCTAGGGTGTGACAACTCACCCCCACTCAAAAGAATCTCGTCCCGAGATTTGGGTTCCTCCGAGAAGAAGGCGGGATATTCGAGTCGAAGACGATCCTCCCTTTCCCAAGTTGCTTCATCTTCAGAATGGTGCGACCATTGAACCTTGAGAAACTTGATATTATGACGTCGCGTGGTACGTTCGGCTTGATCGAGGATACGAATGGGGTACTCTCGATATGTAAGATTATCTTGGAGATCAAGCGTTTCGTGGTCCACTTCACGGATAGGATCCGAGAAGCAACGCCTGAGTTGAGAAACGTGGAAGACATCGTGAACTCTGGAGAGGTGCGGAGGTAGTTCCAATTGGTAGGCAACTTCTCCTCGTTTGGCAAGAATGCGAAAAGGTCCAATGTAACGAGGAGCCAATTTGCCTTTGATACCGAAACGATGGGTTCCCTTCAGAGGGGTGACCCGAAGATAAGCCTTCTCGTCAACCTCGAAAGTCATAGCCTTATGTTTTCGGTCATATTGACTCTTTTGACGAGATTGGGCTGTTTTCAACTTTTCACGAACGATACGAACTTGTTCTTCTGCTTCCTGAATCATATCCGGGCCAAAGAATTGTCTTTCCCCGGTCTCTGACCAGTTAAGGGGTGTTCGACATCGTCGTCCATAGAGAACTTCAAAAGGGGCTTTACCCAAGCTAGATTGATAGCTGTTGTTGTAAGCGAATTCGGCAAATGGAAGGCACTTCTCCCAGTCCATTCCGAAAGAGATAACAGAGGCTCGAAGCATGTCTTCTAGAATCTGATTGACGCGTTCCACTTGACCACTTGACTGAGGGTGGAAAGCGGTGCTAAAGGAGAGACGAGTTCCCATAGCATTTTGGAAACTTTCCCAAAATCGAGAGGTGAAAAGACTTCCTCGATCCGAATTGATTTCCAAAGGAACACCATGGAGAGACACTATCCGGGAGATGTATAAGTCTGCCAGCTGACTAGCGGTTATACTCTCACGAACAGGTAAGAAATGAGCTACTTTGGAAAGACGATCGACCACGACGAAAATAGCATTATTCCCTCTTTTGGTCCTGGGAAAACCGGTAATGAAATCCATACCAATTTTATCCCATTTCCATTCAGGAATAGCTAAGGGTTGAAGGGTGCCAGCAGGCCATTGATGCTCTGCTTTTACACGACGACAGACGTCGCAATTAGCAATATACTGAGCGATTTCTCTCTTCATCCTAGTCCACCAGAACCTCTGGCGTAGGTCCTGATACATCTTAGTACTACCGGGATGAATGGTGAGAGGAGATTCATGAGCTTCCTTAAGGATCAATCGCCTCAGGTTGCGTACCTTGGGAACCACTAGTCGATCCCCGAAGTATACGACTCCTTGATCATTAACGGAGAAACAATTCGCAATTCCTTTCTGAATGTTCCTCTTGATGTGGGAGATTCCCGGATCTACCTTCTGTGCTTTGATAATTTGATCTGTAAGGGTAGGTTTTGCCACCAAGGTGGAGAGAAAACCTTGAGGAACAATGTGAAGGTTAAGCTTTCGAAATTCCTCATGGAGAAGCGGTTGACTTTGTTGTAACATCAGGTTGTTACAATAAGATTTACGACTTAGCGCATCAGCCATGACGTTGGCTTTCCCTGGGGTATAGGTTATTCCTAAGTCGAAGTCTGTGATCAATTCAACCCAACGTCTTTGCCTAAGATTCAGATCCGGTTGGGTGAAGATGTACTTCAGACTTTGGTGATCAGTGAATATTTCGCAACGATTACCGAGGAGGTAATGTCGCCAGGTCTTAAGTGCATAGACTACGGCTGCAAGTTCTAGATCATGAGTAGGATAATTCTCCTCATGTGGGTGCAATTGCCGTGAAGCGTAAGCAATTACGTGTCGATCTTGCATGAGAATGCAACCTAGTCCTTGTCGCGAGGCGTCGCAGTAGATAACAAAGTCCTTGGAGAAGTCTGGCGGTACCAGCACGGGAGCAGAGGTCAGGCGTCTTTTCAGTTCCTGAAAACTGTGCTCACATTGTGGAGTCCATTCGAACTTCTTATCTTTCTTGAGGAGTTCGGTTAGAGGTTTAGCAACCTTGGAGAAGTTCTCGACAAAGCGACGACAATAGCTCGCTAAGCCTAGAAAACTCCGAACTTGCTTGACCGATTCAGGTGGAGTCCAATCAAGGACGGCTTGAACTCGCTCAGGGTTAACAGCAATACCTTTACCAGATATTACATGACCCAGATAGGTCACTTCTGGCAACCAGAATTCACATTTAGAAAATTTGGCATAAAGGCGATGCTCTCGAAGTTTCTTCAACACTAGCCTTAGATGTTCGGCATGTTCTTCCTCGTTCTTGGAGTAGATGAGTATATCATCGAGATAAACTACGACGAATTTATCCAAATACTCCATGAAGATTGAGTTCATTAACCGAGAAAAGGTGGCTGGAGCGTTGGTTAAACCGAAGGACATGACGGTGTACTCGTATTGGCCATAACGAGTAACAAAGGCCGTTTTAGGAATGTCCCCGTTTCTGATTTTGATTTGATGGTAGCCCAACCTCAAATCCATCTTAGAGAAGACTGAGGATCCAGCGAGCTGATCATACAGGTCGTTGATCCTGGGAAGTGGATATTTGTTCTTGATTGTGACCAAATTGACAGGTCGGTAATCTACAACCATCCGGTCCGTACCATCTTTCTTCTTGACGAATAGGACGGGGCAAGCCCACGGAGATGAACTAGGGCGGATGAAACCCTTTTTCAAGGATTCATCGAGTTGTTTCTTAAGCTCGGCTAGTTCTAGGGGTGCCATCTTATAAGGTCTTCTAGCAATCGGAACGGTTCCTGGAATGAGGTCTATTACGAACTCAACATCCCTGTCAGGTGGAACCCCTGGCAATTCTTCTGGAAAGACATCCGGGAAGTCACGGACTACCGGAACGTCCTCAAGGTCTGGCAAAGGGCTGGCGTTAAGAGAATATAATTGTCGCTTGGCTATTCGAGTCAAAACATTGACTATCTTCCCGAAGGATGGGTGAGTTGAACAGTCCTAGAGAAGCAATCAATTTTGGCATGATGAGCTGACATCCAGTCCATACCCAAAATGATATTAATATCTGAAGATTTAAGGGCTATCAAAGATGCAAGGAAGACAAGTCTGTCGACTTGGATCTCATTTCCATAACTTACCCTAGAGGTCTGCCATCTAGACCCAGGGGTAGAGATTTCCATAGTGGATGGCAAGTCACAGAATGCAACGTTATGCAAACGAGCATAATTTTCAGATATAAAAGAATGAGAGGCTCTTGTATCGAAAAGAACAGATGCCGGGTGGCAGTTAACAAGAAGCGTACCGAGAACGACGTTGGGATCCTCTTGAGCTTCTTCGGCAGAGACACAGTTGACATGGCCACGTGAAGCGGTGACCGGTTTAGCATGAAACACCTTTCCTGTCGGCTTGCCACGGCCAACAGCTTTAGCAGATTGATTGGGGTTGGTCTGGGGACACTCACGCATATAATGACCAGATTCCCCACACTTGAAACAAGTCACGGAACTGGTACGTGGAGGAGCATTATTGGTTGGACCCCCATAGGGCTTGGCTGGAGCAGACTGTTGAGCGGGGCGAGGCGCCTGGAAAGATGGCCTCGGTGTGAACCTGGGTGGCAGGGCGGTGTTGGGTACCCACACGCGGCGCTTCTGAGGACCAGCACCGGATGAGGAACCCGTGTCACGTCCATGCTTGCGTGTTGCGTCATAGTCAGTCTGACCAGTTTCAGCACTGATGGCTTTGTTGACAAGTTTCGAGAAAGGATGTGCACTCATGCAGACGGAGGTCGCGGCGAAGCTCAGGACTAAGGCCCTTGCGGAACCTTGCTTGCTTCTTGGCGTCAGTAGACACTTCCTCGGTTGCATATCGTGCAAGATTACCAAACTCCCTGCTATAGACATCCACAGAAAGTCGGCCTTGGGTGAAATTGCAAAATTCTTCACGCTTACGGTCCATGAGACCCTCCGGAATGTGATGTTCACGGAAAGCCTCACTGAACTCAGCCCAAGTAGTGACATGGCCCGCTGGGCGCATAGCTCCATAATTCTCCCACCATAGACTGGCGGGGCCTTCAAGATGATATGCAGCAAAGGTGACCTTGTCAGCCTCCGCTACCAGCGCGGAACGCAGCTTGTGAGAGATACTGCGAAGCCAGTCATCAGCGTCGAGAGGCTCGACGGAGTGGTGGAACGTGGGTGGATGCAATTTGATAAAATCACTGAGTGACACCACGTTAGCCCTCTGATGGTGTGCTGTGTTCTGTTCAATACGCTCCAACAAACGGTTTGTCTCCCGCTTGTTTCTCTCAGCTTCCATCATAACCTCGGCTAGTGAAGGGGGATGAGGCAGATTTGCATCCCTGGCTTCACTGCCTTCGGCCTGCTCTTGGGAAGCAGGGTTAGCGCGCGTGTTGACCATCCTAGGTAAACAAGACAATGATTTAGTCAGAATGATAAAATTCCGACATAGGATACATAATGTAAGGAATAATTCGGAATGCAAGATGATCATCCGTATGACATGGTAGATACAGAAACTGCTTCTTTATTCCATCGTCATACACACCATACAGGTTTAGTACAAGACCAAGCAAAGTACTAATACGGTGAAAAGAGGATTACATCTCATCAGAGGCATCCCAAGCTCCTATACATTATTTTTCTACATCTCCGGAAAGAGTACAAACTAGGTCATATCCCACGAGACACGCAGCACAATAGACGACACAGCTAGTGCGAACTAGTGATACTACTACTAACTCAGACCGATCCGTAGTAGTCCTCGTAGAAGTCACCTCCATAGCCTGGAAGCTCAACATGTTCATCCGGAAACAGACGATCTCGCGGAGCTTGTGAACCATAGGGACTAGGATGAGGTCTTGGACCAACAAACGGTGGCCTGCGGGGACCGCGAGGTGGGGTGATGCCTCCTACATCACGCCAAACCATCACGTCTGGCAGAGCAGATCTCACAGGATAGAGATCGCGCATATCTGAATATCCAGCTTGCACTGCCGGTGCGAACCGAGTCAAGGTGGCCCAGTGGTCAGCACGGGTATTGAAGAGCTCTAACCTTAAGGCCCGATTTTCACGGTCCTTATCCTCGAGCATCTCAGCAGTGGTGCGAGTCCGTGAATCCTCCTGAGTGGAGTCAGCATAGATAGCCTGGAGATACCCTTGTGCTCCCGGAAGTGATCCTGGCATATACCGGAAATCAGAGTCCCGAAATAGACCAGATCTGACTCGCATAATGGTCATCATAGAGTAGGCGGCATCCTGCACAGCCATCTCGATAGTAACCCCGAGTCCATAGGAGCAGTGAAGAGGCTCAGTGGATCCAGGATAAGATGGAAATATCCTGACAGTGCAGAGATACTGGCTTTGATTAAAGTCTCGGAATTGCTCTTCGACCGTGTACTCAGGATACCAGCGGTATCCGGCCTCAGTCATTACCCTGACCAACTTAGCAGTATGGCCGGGTACATCTAGGCATCGAGTCAGGCGAACCACTTGATTGAGGTCGCGAGTGGCCATCTGAAAGCATAATTATAATGCAAAGGCATTAGAATTTCTAGCAAAATTTCGGCAGCATAACAGCTGTAAATGCTCAAAAAGGATATTGAGACATTTGACAAAGGATTTCGTACACACTCAACATCATCATATCAAGTCTTGAAACCATTCCTACAACATAATGTGGTAGTAGAACTGAACTAGGCTGATAACCATCAAACTTATAAGGTACTACTGATTAGTAACACGTGATCCTGATAGAGAGAACAGATCCTAATTCCTTAACCCCCGGTGGAAGAATGGACTGACTCAGATCAGAATGTCACAAGGTATAAGGAGTAAAAAGAGCCTTACGTTCCAACCCACAAACAATTCCCCTACATATAACTAAAGAATTTCTAGACTCAACATCGACCAGTTTGGCTTAGAGAACCTACAGGCAGTCCGGCTCTGATGCCAACGCTGTCAGGACCCCGACTCGATGTCACATCGATCTAGCTGGTAACACCTCATATCACTTTGCGGCCTCACGCACGGTATCCCCACGGGTGTCGTCTTACCTTTTCCCGGGACCGTTTGCGCCTTTTGGCTCACGTATATGATAGTGTCGCTAGCATCCATATGATAAAGAGCCCGGGCTGACATGACTAGTCGTAAACCCAAAGTGGCACAGACTTACAGGGACAGGCATCCATGACCCAGCTTCGAACGTGTCGGTCATCAGCAAGTGGGTCCGGGCTGTAGCACTGGGCTAGCAGGACTCTGGTAAACCGGGCTGTAGCGGGCTAACAGGACTCCGGTACTCAAAGCGTGACATTTCCCCGAAGGGACAGACACAGGAACGAAGAAGGACACATGCCGGCCAGCCTAAGTGTTCCAGAGCAGTAGCAAGCTACCATGGCTCAGCGGTAACACTAGGAGACATTTCCCGGTAAGAGAGGCTACTAAAGATAAACAACTAGATAGTCAGATCCCACACATACCAAGCATTTCAATCATACACACAATATGCTCGATATGTGCAAATACAACGAAGCATCACAACATGACTCTACGACACAAGTACTTTATTTAAGGCTCAGGGAGCCATACATATCATACACACAAAGGTACGGGTCTCACGACCCAACATACAAGTCATACAGTCATACAAGCCAATAGCGGAAGTACTTTGTCTGGGTACAGACAACTAGTAAAATAAAGGAGGCTTGGAAAGCCTGGCTATACTATGTGGTCCTTCACAAGCTCAGGGTCACCACCTGGGTCTATAGCCTACTCGTTGATGTCAACGTCTACATAGAACCCATCAGAAGGGGTTGCAGCGTCTTCTGTAAAAATGTAGATTATAGCAACATGAGTACAAAGGTACTCAGCAAGACTTACATCAGATCCTACATACATGCATAGTATCAAGAAGGGTTGGTGGAGTTATTGCAGCAAGCCAGCTTTGACTCTTGGCTAGGCTATCCTACGATACTCCATTTGAAATAGTTTTGCGCACACGAGTCCACTATTCACCACTTCAATACACTACCGAGGATCCACCTCCGTCTTCCTACGGAAGAGCCATCCTCGGCACTCACACTTATCTTGAGGCTTTTATCAGTTTCCATTTACTTGTCTATGAACTGTATAGGCAACCAAGTAGTCCTTTACCGCGGACGCGGCTATTCGAATAGATCATGTTAACCCTGCAGGGGGTACTTCTTCATACACGCTCTCACCACTTACCGTCGTTTACACGACATGTACTCGGCGACCTTCAAGCGGAAGCCCAACGTGGGTGTCGGCCACGACCTACCTAATCACCTAAGCCTCCAGTCCAGGTTTATCGCCTATTCAGGTTCCATCCGCAGGGAGTCCGGCCGAGGTTTCCCATACGGCCCCGAACGATGTGAACAGGGTTCCCGAGATACCTAACGGGTATTCGGTACACCCGGCCACGTACCTACCGCATCACAGCCCACCCCTACGGTCAGCGCTGTCCACGGCCTCCAGTAGGCTACAAACACCAGAAACTACTTGCAACTCCCGGACGGAGAACTAGGGTGAATAAGAAGTCGAGAGGGTCCATTGGTTTCGGGCCCAATGCATGGTAGTAGCTGATTCTTAAATCACACATACAGATCTCAGTGCTTAAGGTCGGCTTCAATGAAACAACCCACCATGTACTCCTACATGGCCTCTCATCGATACCTTTACCAAATCGTGTTCACCACACCACTCTTATTACCGACATAATCATTTCACTCTAGCCCATCACCCAGATGAACCAGACCTGACACAACTCTAAGCATAGCAGGCATAGCAAGGTAGGAACAACACATACATATGGCTCAATCAACTCCTACACATGCTAGTGGGTTTCATCTAGTTACTGTGGCAATGACAGGTCATGCAGAGGAAATGGGTTCAACTACCGCAGCACACAGCAGTTTGAATCGCGTTGTCTTAATGCAGTAAAAGAGAGCAGGAGCGAGAACATGGGATTGTATCGATATGATCAAATGGTTGGTTGCTTGCCTGATGGTTCGTTGCACGGATATGATTCTTCGTTAGGGTAATCACGGTACTCCTCGGGGACAGATCCTGTCGCAAAGGATAACGATACACAGGCATCACCAAACAATGTGCAACAATATGATGCATGCATGAAACATGGCAATATGAGTGTGTTGGGCTAATGCAACTAAAGCCAGAAGTGTTTGAGCAAATTTGAATCAAAGATTCAAATTCCAAATTCAAATATGGCCTTTTAAAGTGCCTTTCCTTGTTCTGATTAAAACATCAATTTAACTTGTTTGGTCATGCATGAAAATAGTACAGATGGATAGATTGGATTTTTCTGATCATTTTTCATATATAATTTGTCCAATTTGGAGTTACAGAATAAAAGTTATGAATTTTTGAAGTTTAAATAATATTCTGGAATTTCCTGATTTAATTTAAATCCAGAAATTCAATTACTGCGTCAGCCTGACATCACAGTGACATCAGCAGGTCAACAGGGCTGGCTCGGGTCAAACCTGACGTGTGGGGTCCACACGTCAGTGACACAGGGGCTAATCCCGTGTTGACCCGGGCTGGTTAGCTTTGACTAAGCCCTGGGGCCCACTTGTCAGCGTCAGTAGGTGGTGGTTTAGTGGCTAATTAACTAGGCCACGTCAGCTCGCCGGAGTTCTGGCCGGCGGCGACCATCAGTGCGGCGGCGATAGTGGTTTTGGTCGTTTCGGCCACCAAATGAACCGCGGAGGCCACCGGAGTGAAGCTGAGGACGACCCGCGGCTCTTGGCGGAGTCCGTTGGGGTCGGGGTGGCCGGAGTCGACGGCGGCGAGCTCGGTTGCGGCCGCCGGGGTTCGGTCGTGCACGGGAGTGGTGCTGGAGCTCGAAGTCGAGCAAAGTGAGGCGCTAGGGATGCTCTACTGGGTTCTGTGAACGCGTTGGACTCGCCGGGGTGACCAAATGGTCACCGGAGCTGCGTCGACGGCGAGCTGGGCGACGGCGGAGGTTCGGCCGTGGTGGGGAGGAAGCTACGGTGAGGGAACGAGGGGAAGGAGAGGGGGAAACGACTCGGGGGCTCACCGCGGTTGCAGTGGGCGTCGAAGCGGGCTCGGGGACGCGTCGGAGACGGCGAATTTGACGGCGACGGTGGTCGGAGTCCGAAGAGGGGAACGGCGACGTGGCGGCGATGCAGGGCTTCCGGGGACCCGTGGAGCGGTGGGGAGGAAGAGGGAGTTGTGGCGGAGCTTCTGAGCTACTCGGGGGAGCGAGGGGTGGCCGGAGACAGTGGCTATGGCGAACGGCGGCGACGGTGTGCTTCGGCCGAGAGCGAGAGAGAGCGAGGGAGAAACGGGGGAGAGTGAGCGAGAGCAGGGGGGATCGGGACGGGCTGCGGGCGTCGTCCACGCGGCCAGGAGGGCGTCGGCAAGCAGGAGGTGGCCGCGCGGCCGCGCGCGCGCGAGCACGCAGCAGCTTCGGGGCGTGGGGAGGAAGACGACGGGGAGCTACAGTGCTGGGCTGGGTCGGCTGCTGGCTGGGCCGGCCGACTGGCTGGGCCGCACAGGTAAGTCTTCCCCTTTTCTTTTCTGTTTTCTGTTTTTATTTAATATATATGCAACTTTGTTGAATTAATTAAAATACCTAGGCAACTCCAAAATTCACCAAACTACTCCTGGTCCATAGTTGGATTATTTCCAACATGAAACATTTTAGTTTGGAGATATTTGAGCATTTAAATATTTTATATTATTTTAAATGCCCAAATTCAAATATCTATGATTTAATTCAAAGACCCTATGATGGCCTAGAAAAATGTGCACCACTTTTGTCAGAGGTTCTGAACCAAGGCTAAAATGATGGGCATTTTAGAAGGGCATTTCAGGTTCATTGAAAATTATTTTAGTAAACCCTAGTTGGTTTCAGAGGGGACTGGGGGTTCTGTCATCCCCATTTCAAGTTTCTGATGAAAGAGTAAACATGATGCAACACTCTAATGCATGACTAGCTAGGGTGTGACAGAAAGTGTTCGGACTTCTCACACCATATTGTGGGGTACTTAAGCCCCTGGTGTATTGGCCGTACCAAAGTGTACGGTTGCAAGGCGTCATTAATGAACACACACACACACACACACACACACACACACACATATATATATATATATATATATATATAAAGAGAATGCAATAATAGTCTTAATGCTATGCATTGTTTATTCAAAAAGGTGCGTTTAAAGCAGAATGATACAGATAGTGCGATAAGCAAAAGTAGGACTATGTCCCTTCCAAGGGCAAGCTGAGGAATAATATTAAGCAAATATTTCACTCGTTATCGTAATCCACCTGGGAGTTCCGTGGTGTGATGTAGCTTTCTGCCTCCTTGGTTGCTGCATCATGTGTTCGGCAATCATGCTACCAGACAGGGTTTCCAGAGATTAAAGTCCTAAAAGAGAAAAATAACAAAGCGGGAAGCCCCTAGTGTGGTTTAAGCCGCGTATTGGGGCGTGCCGTAGTTGTGCCCCCCTCCTCGCCCGTGCCCATGGTATTTTTAATGCGTAATTATGTACACGTGGCACGAATTTCACCGTTTGGCTGGGACTGGGGTGGGTGCCGCATTGCTACGCAAGCTCCGGTCGTGCCAGGCGGTCTAGTTGCTGATTACTCCGAGCGCGCTTGAAGGTGTCCGGGTCTTGAAACACTGAACTGGTGGATTGCCTTGAAAGGCTACTTTGCGCTTCTGCTGCGAGGACCGCAGTGTGCTCCTCCGTGCGGAGAGAGCGCTCTGTGTTTCCATTAACTGTGATGACCCCCCGAGGTCCTGGCATCTTGAGCTTGAGGTATGCATAATGCGGTACCGCATTGAATCTCGCAAATGCGGTTCGCCCGAGCAGTGCGTGATAGCCACTGCGGAACGGGACTATATCGAAGATTAATTCTTCGCTTTGGAAGTTATCCGGGGATCCGAAGACCACTTCTAGTGTAATTGAGCCTGTGCAATGGGACTCTACACCTGGAATGACACCTTTCAAGGTCGTTTTTGTGGGTTTGATCCTTGAGGGGTCTATACCCATTTTGCACATTGTGTCCTGATAAAGCAGGTTCAGGCTACTGCCTCCATCCATAAGGACTCGGGTGAGGTGAAATCTGTCGATGATTGGGTCTAGGACTAGTGCGGCAAATCCGCCATGACGGATACTAGTGGGGTGGTCCTTGCGATCGAAGGTGATCGGACAGGAGGACCATGGGTTGAACTTTGGGGCCACTGGCTCCAATGCATATACGTCCCTGAGCGCACACTTCCGCTCCCTCTTGGGGATGTGGGTTGCGTATATCATGTTCACCATCCGCACTTGTGGGGGGAACCTCTTCTGTCCTCCGGTGTTCGGTTGCCGGGGCTCTTCCTCGTCATCGCTATGTGGCCCCTTATCTTTGTTTTCGGCAATTAACTTGTCGGCCTGCTTGAATACCCAACAATCCCTATTGGTGTGGTTGGCTGGCTTGTCGGGGGTGCCGTGTATTTGACATGAGCGATCGAGTATGCGGTCCAAACTGGACGGGCCCGGAGTGCTTCTTTTAAATGGCTTTTTCCGCTGACCGGGTTTAGAGCCTTTGAATCTGGCATTGACTGCCGTATCCTCGGTATTGTCGCTGTTAATGCGGCGCTTATGTTTATTTCGACGTGACCTGCCATTGCCGTCCTTGGTATCCGAAGTACCGCGGTTCTTTGATATGTTATTACTACGAGCTAGCCAGCTGTCTTCTCCCGCACAAAAGCGGGCCATGAGTGTCGTGAGGGCTGCCATAGATTTCGGCTTTTCCTGACCAAGGTGCCGGGCTAGCCACTCGTCGCAGATGTTGTGTTTGAAAGCTGCTAGGGCCTCTGCATCCGGACAGTCGACAATTTGATTTTTCTTTGTTAGGAACCGAGTCCAAAATTGCCTGGCCGATTCTTCTGGCTGTTGAATTATGTGGCTCAAGTCATCGGCATCTGGTGGTCGCACATAAGTGCCCTGAAAGTTGTCGAGGAATGCGGCCTCCAGATCTTCCCAACAGCTAATGGACTCTGCTGGCAAGCTGTTAAGCCAAGGCCGTGCTGGTCCTTTGAGCTTTAGTGGGAGGTATTTGATGGTGTGTAAGTCATCACCGCGGGCCATGTGGATGTGGAGGAGGAAATCCTCGATCCATACCGCAGGATCTATTGTGCCGTCGTATGATTCTATATTTACGGGTTTGAAACCCTCTGGGATTTGATGATCCATGACTTCATCTGTGAAGCATAAGGGGTGTGCGGCGCCTCTGTATTGGGCTATATCGTGATGCAGCTCAAATGGGTCTTCTGGCACGGCGAATTCATCATCGCCGAGGCTTGCCTCGTCTTTGGAGGGGGGCATGTAATTATCATCCTCGGCCTCTCCATCTGCCGCTCTCTCAGGAGGGCTGGCTCCTCCATCCTCCTGCTCTAAATCTTGATGGAGGGGATTGTTGTTGTCTTCGGCACTATCCAAAGTGTTATTATCTCCTGTGCCGGTATCACCACTTTTGCTTTGGTGGGACTTAGAGCGGCGTCGCTGACGTCGGCGCTTGGGTTGCTTCTTGGAGGGGTCATCCTCCATTGTCTCGTCGCCATTGCCTTCTTTGGGTGTGTCCACCATGTATATATCATATGATGAGGTGGCTGTCCGGTGCCCTGTGGGCAGTGGTTCCTCTTCGTCTCCCACATCGTCATCCATATCGTCGATGTATTCGGAGTCGAAGTCGAGCATGTCGGTTAAGTCATTGACAGTGGCTACTAAGTGGGTGGTGGGTGGGCCGCGAATTTCTTCGTCATCCATATCCCAGTCCTGCCGGACATAGTTCGGCCAGGATCCTCCTGACAAGGAGAGAGACCTTAATGAGTTCAGTATGTCGCCGAAGGGCGAGTGCTGAAAAATATCCGCGGAGGTAAACTCCATGATCGGCGCCCAATCGGATTCGCTAGGAACGGGCGTAGGCGGTTCGGAGTCCGTGGCTGGAGAAGGATCCGACAGTTTGACAACACGGCTCTCGTGCAGGGTAAGGTCGATGTTCGGCTCGATCGCTGCTGAAGGTAAGGCCTCCGTGGCAGGGTCCATCCACCCGTCCATGGACGGCGCAACTGGCTCCGAATTGGGGGTCGGAGCGGCTGCCGATGCGATCTCTTGAACACTGTCTCATGGTAGAGCTAAATCGTACTCATCGTGACCGCGTGGCACACAAGGCAGAGGCTTGAATCCGTCGAAGATCAAGTCTCCACGGATATCGGCCATGTAGTTTAAGCTTCCAAACCCGACCTGGTGGCCAGGGGCGTAACTTTCGATCTGCTCCAGATGGCCAAGCGAGTTGGCCCGCAGTGTGAACCTGCCGAACACAAAGATCTGTCCAGGGAGAAAAGTCTCACCCTGGACTGCATCGCTATCGATGATTGTAGGAGCCATCAAGCCTAAAGGCGACGGCACAGAGGAACTCTCAATGAAAGCACCAATGTCGGTGTCAAAACCGGCGGATCTCGGGTAGGGGGTCCCGAACTGTGCGTCTAAGGCGGATGGTAACAGGAGGCAGGGAACACGATGTTTTACCCAGGTTCGGGCCCTCTTGATGGAGGTAAAACCCTACGTCCTGCTTGATTTATTCTTGATGATATAGGTATTACAAGAGTTGATCTACCACGAGATCGGAGAGGCTAAACCCTAGAAGCTAGCCTATGGTATGATTGTATGTCTTTTGTTATGTCCTACGGACTAAAACCCTCCGGTTTATATAGACACCGGAGAGGGTTAGGGTTACACAAGGTCGGTTACAAAGGAGGAGATATCCATATCCGTACTGCCTAGCTTGCCTTCCACGCCAAGTAGAGTCCCATCCGGACACGAGACAAAGTCTTCAATCTTGTATCTTCATAGTCCAACAGTCCGGCCAAAGGATATAGTCTGGCTGTCCGGAGACCCCCTAATCCAGGACTCCCTCAGGAAGAAGGGGAACTTCAAGAAGAACAACAAGCCAATTGCTGCTCAAGTGAAGAAACCCAAGTCTGGACCTAAGCCTCAGACTGAGTGCTTCTACTGCAAAGGAACTGGTCACTGGAAGCGGAACTGCCCAAGTATTTGGCGGAGAAGAAGGATGGCAAAGTGAAAGGTATATTTGATATACATGTTATTGATGTGTACCTTACTAATGCTCGCAGTAGTGCCTGGGTATTTGATACTAGTTCAGTTGCTAACATTTGCAACTCGAAACAGGGGCTACGGATTAAGCGAAGATTGGCTACGGACGAGGTGACGATGCACGTGGGAAATGGTTCCAAAGTCGATGTGATCGCCGTTGGCACGCTACCTCTACATCTACCTTCGGGGTTAGTTTTAGACGTAAATAATTGTTAATTGGTGCCAGCGTTGAGCATGAACATTATATCTGGATCTTGTTTGATGCGAGACGGTTATTCATTTAAATCATAGAATAATGGTTGTTCTATTTATATGAGTAATATCTTTTATGGTCATGCACCCTTGATGAGTGGTCTATTTTTACTAAATCTTGATAGTAGTGATACACATGTTCATAGTATTGAAGCCAAAAGATGCAGAGTTGATAATGATAGTGCAACTTATTTGTGGCACTACCGTTTAGGTCATATTGGTGTAAAGTGCATGAAGAAACTCCATTCTGATGGACTTTTGGAATCACTTGATTATGAATCACTTGGTACTTGCGAACCATGCCTCATGGGCAAGATGACTAAAACTCCGTTCTCCGGAACAATGGAGCGAGCAACAGATTTATTGGAAATCATACATACTGATGTATGTGGTCCAATGAACATTGAAGCTCACGGCGGATATCGTTATTTTCTCACCTTCACAGATAATTTGAGCAGATATGGGTATATCTACTTAATGAAACATAAGTCTGAAACATTTGAAAAGTTCAAAGAATTTCAGAGTGAAGTAGAAAATCATCATAACAAGAAAATCAAGTTTCTGCGATCTGATCGTGGAGGTGAATATTTGAGTTATGAGTTTGGACTTCATTTGAAACAATGCAGAATAGTTTCGCAACTCACGCCACGTGGAACACCACAACGTAATGGTGTGTCCGAACATCGTAACCGCACTTTATTAGATATGGTGCGATCTATGATGTCTCTCACTGATTTACTGCTATCGTTTTGGGGTTATGCTTTAGAGGCGGCTGCATTCACGTTAAATAGGGCACCATCTAAATCCGTTGAGACGACACCTTATGAACTGTGGTTTGGCAAGAAACCCAAGTTGTCGTTTCTTAAAGATCGGGGCTGCGATGCTTATGTGAAGAAACTTCAACCTGATAAGCTCGAACACAAATAGGAGAAATGTGTCTTCATAGGATACCCAAAGGAGACTGTTGGGTACATCTTCTATCACAAATCCGAAGGCAAGATATTCATTGCTAAGAATGGATCCTTTCTAGAGAAGGAGTTTCTCTCAAAAGAAGTGAGTGGGAGAAAAGTAGAACTTGACGAGGTAATTGTACCTTCTCCCTTAATGGAAAGTAGTTCATCACTTAAAACAGTTCCAGTGATTCCTACACCAGTAAGTGAGGAAGCTAATGATGATGATCATGAAACTTCTGATCAAGTTACTACCAAACCTCATAGGTCAACCAGAGTAAGATCCGCACCAGAGTGGTACGGTAATCCTGTTTTGGAAGTCATGTTACTTGACCATGATAAACCTATGAATTATGAGGAAGCGATGATGAGCCCAGATTACGCAAAATGGCTTGAGGCCATGAAATCTGAGATGGGATCCATGTATGAGAACAAAGTGTGGACTTTGGTTGACTTGCATGATGATCGACATGCCATAGAGAATAAATGGATCTTCAAGAAGAAGACTGACGATGATGGTAATATTACTGTCTACAAAGCTCGACTTGTTGCAAAAGGTTTTCGACAAGTTCAAGGAGTTGACTACGATGAGACCTTCTCACCCGTAGCGATGCTTAAGTCCGTCCGAATCATGTTAGCAATTGCCACATTTTATGATTATGAAATTTGGCAAATGGATGTCAAAACTTCATTCCTTAATGGATATCTTAAAGAAGAGTTGTATATGATGCAACTAGAAGGTTTTGTCGATCCAAAAGGTGCTAACAAAGTGTGCAAGCTCCAACGACCCATTTATGGACTGGTGCAAGCCTCTCGGAGTTGGAATATACGCTTTGATAGTGTGATCAAAGCATATGGTTTTATATAGACTTTGGAGAAGCCTGTATTTACAAGAAAGTGAGTGGGAGCTCTGTAGCATTTCTGATATTATATGTAGATGGCATATTGTTGATCGGAAATGATACTGAATTCCTGAATAGCATAAAAGGATACTTGAATAAGAATTTTTCAATGAAAGACCTCGGTGAAGTTGCTTATATTTTAGGCATCAAGATCTATAGAGATAGATCAAGATGCTTAATTGGACTTTCACAAATCACATACCTTGATAAAGTTTTGAAGAACTTCAAAATGGATCAAGCAAAGAAAGGGTTCTTGCCTGTGTTACAAGGTGTGAAGTTGAGTCAGACTCAATACCTGACCACTGCAGAAGATAGAGAGAAAATGAAAGGTGTTCACTATGCTTCAGCCATAGGCTCTATCATGTATGCAATGTTGTGTACCAGACCAGATGTGTGCCTTGCTATCAGTTTAGTAGGGAGGTACCAAAGTAATCCAGGAATGGATCACTGGACAGCGGTCAAGAACATCCTGAAATACCTGAAAAGGACTAAGGATATGTTTCTCATATATGGAGGTGACAAAGAGCTCGTCATAAATGATTACGTCGATGCAAGCTTTGACACTGATCCAGATGACTCTAAGTCAAAAACCAGATACGTGTTTTTATGAAATGGTGGA
This sequence comes from Triticum aestivum, assembly GCF_018294505.1. Taxonomy (NCBI): domain Eukaryota; kingdom Viridiplantae; phylum Streptophyta; class Magnoliopsida; order Poales; family Poaceae; genus Triticum; species Triticum aestivum. The sequence continues at coordinate 492,651,197 of NC_057812.1, read as the reverse complement.
GCTGTCAGTTGGTGCAGTTCCAAGCAGAGCATTGTGGCGGGATCTACATGTGAAGCGGACTACATAGCTGCTTCGGAAGCAGCAAATGAAGGAGTCTGGATGAAGGAGTTCATATCCGATCTAGGTGTCATACCTAGTACATCGAGTCCAATGAAAATCTTTTGTGACAATACTGGTGCAATTGCCTTGGCAAAGGAATCCAGATTTCACAAGAGAACCAAGCACATCAAGAGACGCTTCAATTCCATCCACTATCAAGTCAAGACATAGAGATTTGCAAGATACATACGGATCTGAATGTTGCACACCCGTTGACTAAGCCTCTCTCACGAGCAAAACATGATCAGCACCAAGACTCCGTGGGTGTTAGAATCATTACAATGTAATCTAGATTATTGACTCTAGTGCAAGTGGGAGACTAAAGGAAATATGCCCTAGAGGCGATAATAAAGTTGTTATTTATATTTCCTTATATCATGATAAATGTTTATTATTCATGCTATAATTGTATTAACCGGAAACTTAGTACATGTGTGAATACATAGACAAACAGAGTGTCACTAGTATGCCTCTACTTGACTAGCTCGTTGAATCAATGATGGTTATGTTTCCTGACCATAGACATGAGTTGTCATTTGATTAACGGGATCACATCATTAAAGAATGATGTGATTGACTTGACCCATCCGTTAGCTTAGCACGATGATCGTTTAGTTTGTTGTTGTTGCTTTCTCCATAACTTATACATGTTCCTATGACTATGAGATCATGCAACTCCCGAATACAGGAGGAACACTTTGTGTGCTATCAAACATCACAACGTGAATGGGTGACTATAGAGATGCTCTACAGGTGTCTCTGATGGTGTTTGTTGAGTTGGCATAGATCGAGATTAGGATTTGTCACTCCGAATATCGGAGAGGTGTCTCTGGGCCCTCTCGGTAATGCACATCACTATAAGCGTTGCAAGCAAAGTGACTAATGAGTTAGTTACGGGATGATGCATTGTGGAACGAGTAAAGAGACTTGCCGGTAACGAGATTGAACTAGGTATTGAGATACCGACGATCGAATCTCGGGCAAGTAACATACCGATGACAAAGGGAACAACGTATATCGTTATGCGGCTTGACCGATAAAGATCTTCGTAGAATATGTGTGAGCCAATATGAACATCCAGGTTCCGCTATTGGTTATTAACCAGAGACGTGTCTCGGTCATGTCTACATAGTTCTCGAACCCGTAGGGTCCGCACACTTAACGTTCGGTGACGATCGGTATTATGAGTTTATGTGTTTTGATGTACCGAAGGTAGTTCAGTGTCTCAGATGTGATCACGGACATGACGAGGAGTCTCGAAATGGTCGAGACATAAAGATTGATATATTGGATGACTATATTCGGACACCGGATAATTGTCGGAGTGGCGGGGGGTTATCGGAACCCCCGGGGGAACTAATGGGCCAACATGGGCCTTGGGAGAGAGAGGAGGGGCCATAAGGCTGGCCACGCCCCCCTTGGGAGTCCGAATTGGACAAGGAGGGAGGTGCGGCGCCCCCTCTTTCCCTCCCTCTCTCCCTCTCTTTCCTCCCCCATCCTTCTGCCTAGTTGGACTACGAAAGGGGGAGTCCTACTCCTACTAGGAGGAGGACTCCTCCCTCTCCTTGGCGCGCCCAAGGCCGGCCGACCTCCCCCTTGCTCCTTTATATACGGGGGCAGGGGGCACCCTATAACACACAAGTTGATTGTTTCCAGCCATGTGCGATGCCCCCCTCCACCATAATCCACCTCGGTCATATCGTAGCGGTGCTTAGGCGAAGCCATGTTCCGGTAGCATCATCATCACCGTCATCATGCCGTCGTGCTGACGAAGCTCTCCCTCGACACTCTGCTGGATCATGAGTTCGTGGGATGTCACCGAGCCGAACATGTGCAGATCTCGAAGGTTTCGTACTTTCGGTGCTAGGATCGGTTGATCGTGAAGATGTACGACTACATCAACCGCGTTGTCATACCGCTTCCGCTTACGGTCTACGAGGGTACGTGGACAACACTCTCCCCTCTCGTTACTATGCATCACCATGATCTTGCGTGTGCATAGGATTTTTTTGAAATTACTGCGTTTCCCAACAGTACTGATCAATGCCGAGGGCCTTCATGTCCTCATCTAGGGTCTCATTGAACACTGCCGTCCTCTCCGTCTTGAGCACTTCCTGACGGGCCTTCTCCCTCCCTCGGGACGTCGCCTCCTTTCGCCACCTTTCCAAAATCTCGTTGGCACGGGCGATCAGGTCGCGTGTTGGAGGCGTAGTGTTGGCGGCGCGCTCTGCCGGAGCTGGACTGTCGACGCTCTAGTGAGAAGAATCAGAAACCAAACTGCTACTGCCGCTGAGGGTTGCATCTTCATCCTCTTCGACGAGCTACATGGGTGTCGGCCTGACTGGCAAAGGGGAGACGCCGCCGAGAGTAAATTGCAGAAAACCACCACTTTGAGGGCTAGGTTTTCAGAAAACACTAGGTTATAGTTTCTTGACAAATTGCACCATCTCTTGTGTAATCTTTTTGCAAAACCACTAATCGGTGGATCTAGCTCGGTTAAGTGCGTTTATGACAGATGGGGCCCCTATTTCGCTGATGTGGCATACCGTTTTACCAAAGACAACATTAGATGGGTAAAAAGCAAAAACACCCCAACACTTTTGTCAAAAAGTGAAAACACCCTCCCCGATTCAGATCGGGGTCTGTCTCTCTCATACGTCTCCAACGTATCTATAATTTTTGATTGCTCCATGCTATATTATCTATTGTTTTGGACTATATTGGGCTTTATTTTCCACTTTTATATTATTTTTGGGATTGACCTATTAACCGGAGGCCCAGCCCAGAATTGCTGTTTTTTTTGCCTATTTCAGTGTTTTGAAGAAACGGAATATCAAACGGAGTCCAAACGGAATGAAACCTTCGGGAACATGATTTTCTCACCGAACGTGATCCAGGAGACTTGGACCCTACGCCAAGGCATCAGAGAGGCGGTCACGAGGGTGGGCCTCCCCTAGGGCACGCCCCCTGCCTCCTGGGCCCCTCGATGCTCCACCGACGTACTTCTTCCTCCTATATATACATACGTACCCCCAAACGACCAGAGACGGAGCCAAAAACCTAATTCCACCGTTGCAACTTTCTGTATCCACGAGATCCCATCTTGGGGCCTCTTTCGGAGCTCCGCCGGAGAGCGCCGTCATCACGGAGGGCTTCTACATCATCATAGCCTCTCCGATGAAGTGTGAGTAGTTTACCTCAGACCTCCGGGTCCATAGTTAGTAGCTAGATGGCTTCTTATCTCTTTTTGGATCTCAATACAAAGTTCTCTCCCTCTCTTGTGGAGATCTATTCGATGTAATCTTCTTTTTGCGGTGTGTTTGTTGAGACCGACAAATTATGGTTTATGATCAAGTCTATCTATGAATAATATTTGAATCTTTTCTGAATTCTTTTATGTATGATTGGTTATCTTTGCAAGTCTCTTCGAATTATCCGTTTGGTTTGGCCAACTAGATTGGTAGTTCTTGCCATGGGAGAAGTGCTTAGCTTTGAGTTCAATCTTGCGGTGTCCTTTCCCAATGACAGAAGGGGCAGCAAGGCACGTATTGCATCGTTGCCATCGAGGATAACAAGATGGGGTTTATTTCATATTGCATGAATTTATCTCTCTACATCATGTCATCTTGCTTAAGGCGTTACTCTGTTTTTAACTTAATACTCTAGATGCATGCTGGATAGCGGTCGATGAGTGGAGTAATAGTAGTAGATGCAGAATCGTTTCGGTCTACTTGTCACGGACGTGATGCCTATATACATGACCATGCCTAGATATTCTCATAACTATGCTCAATTCTGTCAATTGCTCAACAGTAATTTGTTCACCCACTATAGAATACTTATGCTCTTGAGAGAAGCCACTAGTGAAACATATGGCCCCCAGGTCTATTCTCATCATATCAATCTCCATCACTTTAATCTTGCTTTGCTTTTTTACTTTGCCTTTACTTTTTACTTTGCATCTTTATACCAAAAATACCAAAAATATTATATCTATCAGATCTCACTCTCGTAAGTGACCGTGAAGGGATTGACAACCCCTAATCACGTTGGTTGCGAGTAGCTATCATTTTGTGCAGGTACGAGGGACTTGAGCGTGGCCTCCTACTGGATTGATACCTTGGTTCTCAAAAACTGAGGGAAATACTTACGCTACTTTGCTGCATCATCCCTTCCTCTTCGGGGAAAACCAACGCAAGCTCAAGAGGTAGCAAGAAGGATTTCTGGCGCCGTTGCCGAGGAGTCTACGCAAAAAGTCAACATACCAAGTACGCATCACAATCCCTATCTATCGCATTACATTATTTGCCATTTGCCTCTCGTTTTCCTCTCCCCCACTTCACCCTTGCCATTTTATTCACCCTCTCTCTCTCTATCCTCCCTCTCTATTTGCCTCTTTTGCCTGCTTGCCTTTTTGTTTGCTCGTGTGTTAGATTGCTTGTTTGTCGCAATGGCTCAAGATAATACTAAATTGTGTGACATCACCAATACCAACAACAATTTTATTAGCACTCCGATTGCTCCTCTTACCGATGCTGAATCTTGTGAAATTAATACTGCTTTGTTGAATCTTGTTATGAAAGATCAATTTTCCGGCCTTCCTAGTGAAGATGCCGCTACTCATCTGAATAGCTTTGTTGATTTATGTGATATGCAAAAGAAAAAATATGTCGATAATGATGTCGTTAAATTGAAGCTATTTCCTTTTTCGCTTAGAGATCGTGCTAAAGCTTGGTTTTCGTCTTTGCCTAAAAATAGTATTGATTCTTGGAACAAGTGCAAAGATGCTTTTATCTCTAAGTATTTCCCTCCCGCTAAGATCATCTCTCTTAGAAACGATATTATGAACTTTAAGAAAATTGATCATGAACATTTTGCACAAGCTTGGGAGAGAATGAAATTAATGATACGTAATTGCCCTACTCATGGTTTGAATTTGTGGATGATTACACAAAATTTTTATGCCGGATTGAATTTGGCTTCTAGAAATCTTTTAGATTCGGCCGCGGGAGGCACTTTTATGGAAATCACTTTAGGAGATGCTACTAAACTCCTAGATAATATTATGGTTAATTATTCTCAATGGCATACTGAAAGATCTTCTAATAAAAAAGTACATGCGATAGAAGAAATCAATGTTTTGAGTGGAAAGATGGATGAACTTATGAAATTATTTGCTACTAAGAGTGTTTCTTCTGATCCTAATGATATGCCTTTGTCTACTTTGATTGAGAATAACAATGAATCTATGGATGTGAATTTTGTTGGTAGGAATAATTTTGGTAACAATGCTTATAGAGGGAATTTTAATCCTAGGCCATATCCTAGTAATCCTTCTAATAATTATGGGAATTCCTACAACAACTCTTATGGAAATTATAATAAGATGCCCTCTGAATTTGAGAATAGTGTTAAGAGTTTATGAATTCACAAAAGAATTTTAATGCTTTGCTTGAAGATAAATTGCTTAAAGTTGATGATTTGGCTAGGAACGTTGATAGAATTTCTCTTGAGATTGATTCTTTAAAGATTAGATCTATTCCTCCTAAGCATGATATCAATGAGTCTCTCAAAGCCATGAGAATTTCCATTGATGAGTGCAAGGAAAGAACCGCTAGGATGCGTGCTTCCAAAGATGCCTTTATTAAAGCGTGTTCTTCCAATTCCTATGAAAATCAAGATGAAGATCTAAAAGTTATTGATGTGTCACCTATTAAATCTTTGTTTTGCAATATGAATCTTGATGAAACTGAATATGATCTTCCTTTACCTAGAAGGCGTTCTAAAAATTCAGAGTATTTAGATCTTTATGATGAAATTGATGAAAGTGGGATTGAGAGAAATAAAAATCTAGATGTTGCTAAACCCACTATATTGGATTTCAAGGAATTTAATTATGAAAGTTGCTCTTTAATTGATTGTATTTCCTTGTTGCAATCCATGCTAAATTCTTCACATGCTTATAGTCAACATAAAGCCTTCACCGAGCATATTGTTGATGCTTTGATGCAATCTTATGAAGAAAAACTTGAGTTGAAAGTTTATATCCCTAGAAAACTCTATGATGAGTGGGAACCAACTATAAAAATTAAAATTAAATATCATGAGTTTTATTCTTTGTGTGATTTGGGTGCTAGTGTCTCTACTATTCCCAAGACTTTGTGTGATTTGCTAGATTTCCGTAATTTTGATGATTGCTATCTAAACTTGCATCTTGCAGATTCCACTATTAAGAAACCTATGGGAAGGATTAATGATGTTCTTATTGTTGCAAATAGAAATTATGTGCCCGTAGATTTCATTGTTCTTGATATAGATTGCAATCCTTCTTGCCCTATTATTCTTGGTAGACCTTTCCTTAGAACGGTTGGTGCGATTATTGATATGAAGGAAGGGAATATTAGATTTCAATTTCCATTAAAAAAGGGCATGGAACACTTTCCAAGAAAGAAAATAAAATTGCCATATGAAACTATCATGAGAGCCACTTATGGATTGCCTACCAAAGATGACAATACCTAGATCTATCCTCGCTTTTATGCCTAGCTAGGGGCGTTAAACGATAGCGCTTGTTGGGAGGCAACCCAATTTTATTTTTATTCCTTGATTTTTGCTCCTGATTAGTAATAAATAATTATCTAGCCTCTGTTTTGGTTCTGTTTTTTGTGTTTAAATTAGTGTTTGTTCCAAGTAGAACCGTTGGGAAGACTTGGGGAAAGTCTTGTTGAACTTGCTGTAAAAAAGCAGAAACTTTAGCGCTCACGAGAACTGCTGTAATTTTTATTTAAAGAGTGCTATTTAGTTAATTCTTTTTGCAGATGATTAATAGATAAATTCCTCACGTATATCAATTTATTTTAAAATTTTTGGGGTTCCAGATCTTGCGCTAGCTACAGATTACTACAGACTGTTCTGTTTTTTGACAGATTCTGTTTTTCGTGTGTTGATTGCTTATTTTGATGAATCTATGGTTAGTAAAATAGTTTATAATCCATAGAGAAGTTGGAATACAGTAGGTTTAACACCAATATAAATAAAGAATGAGTTCATTACAGTACCTTGAAGTGGTCTTTTGTTTTCTTTCGCTAACGGAGCTCACGAGTTTTCGACTTTAAGTTTTGTGTTGTGAAGTTTTCAAGTTTTGGGTGAATTCTTTTGATGGATTATGGAACAAGGAGTGGAAAGAGACTAAGCTTGGGGATGCCCATGGCACCCCCAAGATAATCCAAGGACACCAAAAAGTCAAAGCTTGGGGTTGCCCCGGAAGGCATCCCCTTTTTCGTCCACTTCCATTGGTAATTTACTTGGAACTATATTTTTATTCACCAACATGATATGTGTTTTGCTTGGAGCGTCTTGTATTATTTGTGTCTTTGTGTCTTAGTATGCCACAATCATCCTTGCTGTACACACCTTTTGAGAGAGCCTTAAATGAACTAAAATTTGATAGAATACTCTATGTGCTTCACTTATATCTTTTGAGCATTATAATTCTGCTCTATGTGCTTCACTTATATCTTTTGAGCTAAGTAGTTTTGCTCTATGTGCTTCACTTATATCTTTTGAGCGCAATAATTTTGCTCTATGTGCTTCACTTAGATCTTTTAGAGCACGGTGGTGGATTTGTTTTAAAGAAACTATTGATCTCTCATGCTTCACTTAAATTATTTTGAGAGTCTCTTAATAGCATGGTAATTTGCTTAACAATAATATGCTTGGTATTCAAGATTTGTGAAACTTTCTTTTGAGTGTGTTGAATACTAAGAAAAGATTGAAGCATGATAATTGTTTTGAGATATGGAGGTGATAATATTAAAGTCATGCTAGTTGAGTAGTTGTGAATTTAAAGAATACTTGTGTTAAAGTTTGTGATTCCCGTAGCATGCACGTATGGTGAACCATTATGTGATGAAGCCGGAGCATGATTTATTTATTGATTGTCTTCCTTATGAGTGGCGGTCGGGGACGAGCGATGGTCTTTTCCTACCAATCTATCCCCCTAGGAGCATGCGCGTAATACTTTGCTTTGATAACTTCTAGATTTTTGCAATAAGTATATGAGTTCTTTATGACTAATGTTGAGTCCATGGATTATACGCACTCTCACCCTTCCACCTTTGCTAGCCTCTCTAATACCGCGCACTTTTCGCCGGTATCATACACATACCATATACCTTCCTCAAAACAGCCACCATACCTACCTATTATGGCATTTCCATAGCCATTTCGAGATATATTGCCATGCAACTTTCCACCGTTCCGTTTATTATGACACACTCCATCATTGTCATATTGCATATTCTGGTACACCGCCGAAGGCATTCATATAGAGTCATTTTGTTCTAAGTATTGAGTTGTAATTGTTGAGTTGTAATAAAAATAAAAATGTGATGATCATCATTATTAGAGCATTGTCCCAGTGAGGAAAGAATGATGGAGACTATGATTCCCCCATAAGTCGGGATGAGACTCTGGACGAAAAATAAAATAAATAAAAAAAGAGGCCAAAGAAGCCCAAATAAAAAGAGGCCATAAAAAATAGAAAAAGCCCAAATAAAAAAAGAGAGAAAAAGAGAGAAGGGACAATGTTACTATCCTTTTACCACACTTGTGCTTCAAAGTAGCACCATGATCTTCATAGTAGAGAGTCTCTCATGTTATCACTTTCATATACTAGTGAGAATTTTACATTATAGAACTTGGCTTGTATATTCCAATGATGGGCTTCCTCCAATTGCCCTAGGTCTTCATGAGCAAGCAAGTTGGATGCACACCCACTTAGTTTCTTTTTGAGCTTTCATATACTTATAGCTCTAGTGCATCTGTTGCATGGCAATCCCTACTCACTCACATTGATATCTATTGATGGGCATCTCCATAGCCCGTTGATACGCCTAGTTGATGTGAGACTATCTTCTCCTTTTTGTCTTCTCCACAACCACCATTCTATTCGACCTATAGTGCTATATCCATGGCTCACGCTCATGTATTGCGTGAAGATTGAAAAAGTTTTGAAAAAGTTAGAGTATGAAACAATTGCTTGGCTTGTCATCGGGGTTGTGCATGATTTAAATACTTTGTGTGGTGAAGATAGAGCATAGCCAGACTATATGATTTTGTAGGGATAACTTTCTTTGGCCATGTTATTTTGAGAAGACATAATTGCTTTGTTAGTATGCTTGAAGTATTATTATTTTTATGTCAACATAAACTTTCATATCATAATTAACAAGATTTGCATTGAAATTATGCCAAGTAGCACTCCGCATCAAAAATTCTCTTTTTATCATTTACCTACTCGAGGACGAGCAGGAATTAAGCTTGGGGATGCCTGATACGTCTTCAATGTATCTATAATTTTTGATTGCTCCATGCTATATTATGTACTGTTTTGGACTATATTGGGCTTTATTTTCCACTTTTATATTATTTTTGGGACTAACCTATTAACCGGAGGCCCAGCCCAGAATTGCTGTTTTTTTGCCTATTTCAGTGTTTCGAAGAAGCAGAATATCAAACGGAGTCCAAACGGAATGAAACCTTCGGGAACGTGATTTTCTCACCGAACGTGATCCAGGAGACTTGGACCCTATGCCAAGGCATCAGAGAGGCGGTCATGAGGGTGGGGGCGCCCCCCTAGAGCGCACCCCCTGCCTCGTGGGCCCCTCGATGCTCCACCGACGTACTTCTTCCTCCTATATATACATACGTACCCCAAACAACCAGAGACAGAGCCAAAAACCTAATTCCACCGCCGCAACTTTCTGTATCCATGAGATCCCATCTTGGGGCCTGTTCCGGAGCTCCGCCGGAGAGGGCCGTCATCACAGAGGGCTTCTACATCATCATAGCCTCTTCGATGAAGTGTGAGTAGTTTACCTCAGACCTTCGGGTCCATAGTTAGTAGCTAGATGGCTTCTTCTCTCTTTTTGGATCTCAATACAAAGTTCTCCCCCTCTCTTGTGGAGATCTATTCGATGTAATCTTCTTTTTGCGGTGTGTTTGTTGAGATCGATGAATTGTGGGTTTATGATCAAGTCTATCTATGAATAATATTTGAATCTTCTCTGAATTCTTTTATGTATGATTGGTTATCTTTGCAAGTCTCTTCGAATTATCCGTTTGGTTTGGCCAACTAGATTGGTAGTTCTTGCCATGGGAGAAGTGCTTAGCTTTGGGTTCGATCTTGCGGTGTCCTTTCCCAGTGACAAAAGGGGCAGCAAGGCACGTATTGCATCGTTGCCATCGAGGATAACAAGATGGGGTTTATTTCATATTGCATGAATTTATCTCTCTACATCATGTCATCTTGCTTAAGGCGTTACTTTGTTTTTAACTTAATACTCTAGATGCATGCTGGATAGCGGTCGATGAGTGGAGTAATAGTAGTAGATGCAGAATCGTTTCGATCTACTTGTCACGGACGTGATGCCTATATACATGATCATGCCTAGATATTCTCATAACTATGCTCAATTCTGTCAATTGCTCAACAGTAATTTGTTCACCCACCATAGAATACTTATGCTCTTGAGAGAAGCCACTAGTGAAACCTATGGCCCCCGGGTATATTCTCATCATATCAATCTCCATCACTTTAATCTTGCTTTGCTTTTTTACTTTGCCTTTACTTTTTACTTTGCATCTTTATACCAAAAATATCAAAAATATTATATCTATCAGATCTCACTCTCGTAAGTGACCGTGAAGGGATTGACAACCCCTAATCGCGTTGGTTGCGAGTAGCTATCGTTTTGTGCAGGCATGAGGGACTTGAGCGTGGCGTCCTACTAGATTGATACCTTGGTTCTCAAAAACTGAGGGAAATACTTACGCTACTTTGCTGCATCATCCCTTCGTCTTCGGGGAAAACCAACGCAAGCTCAAGAGGTAGCACTCTCCCGCACACCATCGTCGTCCTCCTTCCAGCTCCTTGGATGACCTACAGGCCTGCCCGGTGGATGCCCTTCTCCTTCTCTCTCTATCTTTCTCCAGCAGATGCCCCGGCGTGCTCGCTGACCTCGAGGGCCTCGGACGTCGCGAAGAACGCAGCGGCAAGCTTGACCACCCTGACCCCCCCGCTGGTGCCCCTTTCTAGCGTGAGCCGTGCGTGCCGCGCGAGCTACACGTCGCACTCGCCGCTGTGGTCAGCGGGACGAAGGACAGGAGGTCGCGTCGGTCTGGCCACGTCCTGCGCTGTGGTGCTCGAGCAGGACACGTCCTCCCTCGTGGCCAAGAGTAAAAGCGGCGTGGCATCATGGTGCGGAGAGAGCATGCTAGAGCCAGCGGGCGACCAGCCGCCAGGCCGTCCTCACCTTCCTCCGCCAGTGCAGCCGTGCTTCTCGAGTAAGTACGACGACAGCGTAATGGCCGACCCGCCACGCGACCTCCGCTCTGCTCCGTCGGCGCCATCGCCACTTTGCTCGCTCGGCGCCGCCGTGCTCCATGAAGGGAGGAGAGAGGAGTCTATGCTCCGCAGCCACCAAGGACGGAGAAGGAGAGAGGAGCCTGTGGCATCTCAGGTGAGGGAGTGGCTGCCCGGCCTCCTATGCATCGGCACCGAGCGGAGGATCTAGCGCCGAAGGGAGAGATGGGGATCGAAGGGAGAGAAGGGATCAAAGGGAGTGGGGGCTAATTCCATTTTGTCTTTTTGATTCAGGGGGTCTATGTAAAATGTATGGACTAGTTTGTAAATTCAAATTAGAATCGATCTGGGACAAAATGTTACGCCATGTAGACAAAAAAGGGCCCCACCTGTCATAAGCGTGCTCAAACGAGGCTTATCCGCCGATCGGTGGTTTTCGCAAAATATTTACGAGAGACATGGTGCAATTTGTCAAGAAACTGTAACCTAGTGTTTTCTGAAAACCTAGCCCTCAAAGTGGTGGTTTTGTGCAATTTACTCCCCGCCGATGATGTCAACGTCTTCGTCCTCCTCTTGGTCCATCGTCTTCTTTTTGTGTTGATGCGTCGACAGATTTGCCCGCTCTCGAATGAATTTGTCCATCTGCTTCTATATCTCAACAAGGGCCGCATCTTGGATGGCGTGCATCTCGATCTCGATGTAGTCGTCGCAGATGCCACTACAGATCTGCTTCTTCAATAGCTCCAGGATGTGAGCAGGGAGCACATGAGATTCAGATAGCTTCGCTAGCTTCGTGAGGTCCGTGTAGAGTTGGCTCCGCTCCTTGGACGTCATCTTCTTCACAGGAATGACATGGGACGCCTTCCTCTTCTTGGCCGGTGGCTCCTCGGCTGGACAACTGTCCTTGATGTGCACGGCGGGGGGCCTACGGGGACGAGGCGGGAAGCACGGTGGCTGCCTCGTCGAGGAGACGGCGGACCGCGGCGAGCTCTGACTGGAACCGTTGGCGGAGGATCTCCAGCGGGTGCTTCCGGCCGGACATGATGTTGAAGGGTTCCTGGTGTGCAATCTCCATTTGGAACATGGGACGCCAGTCGCTGGGGTAAGAGCCGGAAGATGCGATAGGATGCGGTGGAGGAGAGGAGAGGATGGGAAAGATTGGAAGGGCACCGGAGAAGATACAGGGCAAGGCCTTTTAACTAGTGAAGTGATCTACAATGGGATCGAAGCCGTGTTCTGCTGTGATCCGTGAAGAAATCGGACTGCACTCCGAGTCAGTACAAGCTTCGGATTTGGGTGCTTGCATCTCAAGCTTAGCTTGTTCATCACGGCCATGGCTTCAATTTTCCCAGTTCGTCCTGCTCGCTGTCTCTCCCCCACACCTTTCAGGATGCGGAACCGAGTACTCTCCTGTCACGGTGTTCGGCTCCGCTCCTACTCTGCTCACCGCTGTTTCTCTGATGCTTGGTTTTATGAAGTTGGCTCATTTGGGTCCCAGTTATTCTTGGATGCCGATATCCATCACACATGTGACATGCTAGACATCCGCCCACACACCGTGTGTGGTGTGAGCAGGAGGCAGCCCAAACGGATTGTGTGTGGGCGAACATTAGAATTGCCCACACGTGTGGGCGAACATTAGAATTGCCCACACGTGTGGGCGCACCTACTTCATGCCACACGTGCAATCATCTTCACCCCGCGCGTGTGGCATGAAGCAAAAATTCCCACACGCCCTGGCACAGCTATGTTAGGTACCCGCGGGATGACGATTTAGTTGCCATCCAGGATGACAGATACAATTATCCGGGATGGAAAATGTAGTTGTAAAAGCATGACAACTTCTATCTGTTTTGGTTAACTACAGTTGCCATGTCTAATTTGTGGTAGTTGCCGCGTGTTATCAAACCGTAGTTGCCGTGTGTGATTAACTACTTGCCACATATGATCAAACAGTAGTTCCCATGTGCATTTATCTAGTTGTCACGTGCGGTCCAACCATAGTTGTCATGTATGGTTAATCACAATTGCCATGTGTGTTTATTTGGTTGCCACGTACGTGCAACTGCAGTTGCCGTCTAGCAACAAATCATAGTTGCCATGTCTGTTTACCTAGTTTCCATGTACGCGTAACTGCAGTTGCCATACAACAACGCACAAGTGTCGTGTGGGCGAAAAGCAGTTCGCCCATACGCGCTTAGACTAGGTGGTGGCTATGTGGGCAGAAACTAGTTTGCCCACACAACGCAGCTGGCAAACCGCATGCTGCGGGGCGTGTGGGCGAACTCTCTAACGCCCACACACCAACCCCGTCCTACGTGGCATGCAAATTCTGCCTCAATGTGTTAAGATTCGTGCAAACTTGACTGGACGCTGATCCACGTGTGTGGGCGAGTTGCAAAATTGCCACACATGTGGGCGTTAGTATTTTCATTATTTTTTACAATGCTTTCTAAAAAACACTATTCACTTTTTATAGCAAAAAAAACTATTCACTACAATTCATTTAATTCTACAATCATATGGAGGAAATTCTAAGTCCTTTATTACCTTACTTGAAACTGGTAGGGACAACTTTACTTCGTAGTTTCTAAGTACTGTGTCTAGCGGCGTAGATTTCGACTGGCATTGTCTCCTAGCAAGGGGAAGATCCAGCGGGATCTTACTTGGGGTCAAGTGTGAAACCCTGAAAGTGATAAATGTCATACCTGGGGCCTTTGCCGTTAAATTTCGGGTGCACTCGAAAGTAGATGGTTTCAGATGGTCATTAGTTGCCACATATGGGTCGACACAACCGGAGTTTGAACCGAATTTTCTGGCAGACCGTGTGTGGGTTTGCTGGGTTGAGAGATTACCTATATTGGTAGGAGGCGATTTTAACATGACCAGGAGGAGAGGGGGAGAAAAATAACGACAACTTCGACAGAAGATGGTCATTCATGTTTAACACTATAATAGAAAATCTTGACCTGAGGGAGATTGATCTCACCGGAAGGCAATACACCTAGGCGAACAATTTGTAGAATCCAACTTACGAGAAGTTGGATCGAGTTCTTATCAGTGTAGAGTGGGAACATAAGTTTCCTCTGGTAACAGTACAAGCGTTACAAATGGGAATTTCGGACCGTGCTCCTTTAATTACTAGTTGACTCAGGGGATGCAAGCCATGTAGCACTACTAGGGAAAAGGCTAGCAGCAGCGCGGGTTTTAGGTGTATCAGTAGCGCGGGGACCGGTGCTACTAATAAGGCGCTACAGCTAACACGTAGCAGTAGCGCGTGCTCACCAGCGCTACTGCTACACAAGTGTAGCAGCAGTAGGCTTAATGGAAGCTCGCTACTGCTAATAGCTACATCGCGCTTCTCCTGTGCGCGCTACTGCTACTACCGCGCTGCTGCTAACTTTTCTCCACTCGCTACTGCTAATTTTAGTAGTTTTTTGTTTTTTTCGGCATATTTGTTTTGTATTTGAACAGGCTTTATAGAATAATCTTTAGCACATACAAATGTCATCATGATACACATACAAATGCATGCGAGACCACAAATGTAATCATAGCATATACATACAAATAGTCTCATCATAATCATCATCCAACACAAAGTGGTATCTTGTCATCATCTCGAAAATAGTGATACATGCAAGTCTCGAATACTTGCAACTACAACGTCATCCATCTAAACAAAGGTATACGCGAGAAGAGCTATCACTATGAGTGAGAGCGGAACTATGCAGTACATGAGGTGGCGGTTACGAGTCCTCTCTCGCGCTAGCGTGAACCTCAAGTAACTAGCTTCTCCTTCTTGTCTGCTTTTGAAGCCTTTATGGCTGGCGCCCGAGAACCCATTCACTTGCGCCTGACACTCATATTGCGGCCGTCTCCAGCGTCGTCTCCAGCGCCATGCACACGACCATATTGCGGCCGCTGGCCCAAAGGGAGTCCCTTAAGTTCGTTCAAGGCCCGATTGAGAGGGGTGTCCCACTTGGGCCTCGTCGGAGAAGTAGGGCTTTCGTCTGCAAGCTGGTGATGCTTCTCTAGTAGTCTAATCAATTTCCTCGTGATTTGGTCCGTGTAAAAAACCTTTTTCTCCTTGTCCCACTTGTAGCGGACCCTGATGAAGTCACGCTCCAAGGGGTTGGTGAACTTCGCGAAGGGGTCTGGGAGACCCGCGGCTTCATGTTCCACGTCCTCCTTATCCCATATGGGCCTTTTACCGAGGTAGCCACGGCTTCCGAGGCGATGCTTCCCCATGTTCCTTTGCTGAAGGCTCTTGAATTTCGCAGCCTTAGCCTTGGCTGCCTCGGTAGCGCAAGTGTCCTTGAACTTTTCGAACTCCTCTTCCGTAAGTGTCGGATTTTCCTCCAGAATCTTGGACAGGGGTTCATCAGCCTCAATAGCTCGTTTCACCCTCCCTTTCCAGGAGGCCAAATCATTGCTAAACATTCCCATGGCGTGATTGTTAATCTTTTTCATCTTCGGATCATCCCACGGTTGTTCTATGTTATCATCCCGGTCGGGGAACTTGAATCTCTTGTGCAACTTCATTAGGAGCAACTGCGTCAAATGTTCTTTACTCCTTAAGTCATCGTCGTTGATGCTCGCACATTCCCGTAGGATGCATCCTAATTGGTTCCCATAGCAGTTGCGAGGTTCTTCCAGCTCTAATGGCTCAAACTTGCCAGGTGCCATCTTTGTGATCACAAGTCGTCCAATCCCTAGTTTGTTAGGTTTTCGTATCCTCTGCTTCTTATGCTTCCTATTTTCGGTAGCGGCATCGGCGTCGGTACCTTTCCCGCCGGTACCTTCCCCGCCGGTCTCGGCGCCACCATCGGTGCCGGCGCCATCGGTGTCGATGTCGGCGTCAGTACCATCATCGAGGCCGACCTGCAAACCTTGCTTAGCAGTCAAACAGTCGAGGTACTCTTGTTCACCCTCATAATCCATCTCGTCTGCATCTTGGTCAGAAGGCCCAGTTTCTTCGTTGTTCAACATGTTTCCTATGATTAAGTGTCCTCGTTTATTTCTAGAAGTATGAATAAATGAGAAATGACATTAAAAAGAAATCTATGTGCCAGCACTCGATATGCCAACTATGTAGCACAAATCATGCCTTTATTCACGACAAATTTCGGCATGACCTTTGCTAAAAAAAATGGACATATCGAGCGCTTGAAATTCACCGGAACAGAAATGAATCAACATTCCGGCGTAACATAGGCCACTCGGATCATTTACCAAAATTAAACTAAAACATCACATGTCCAAATGACATGTTCAAATTCCAAACATGACATGTCCAAAACATGACATATCCACATATCACATGTCCAGTTCAAATTTGCATATAAATTTACCCTACCTAAATTTGATTTAACAAGGGATGTTGATTTGGACAATTGCTTAAATGCTGCCTTTTCTTTTAACTACAATTGCTTAACCCTAAATTTCTGTCCTATTTTAAAACCTAGCTAAATTCATAACTAAATAGATAACCTAATTAACCTACTGCCCTAACTAAAACCTAAGTAAATTAACCGAAGAACCCTAGCTAGCAGAGAGAGAGGGGGGTTTACAGAGGGTGCAGGGGCGAGGAGGCAGGCCCAACGACGGCCGAGGTTGGGAGGGGAGGAAGTAGAGGAGGGAGGCGAGGGCCAACAGGTCGGGGGCGAGCGCCGGGGTCGGGGGCGAGGGCCGGGTCGGGGGCGAGCGCCGGGGCGCGGCGGTGCGACGGGGGAAGAGAGAGTGGGGATTTGGGGGGGAAAAGAGGCAGGATGAAGCAGGGAGAGTGAGAATTTTGGGTTAAGTGGACGTAGCAGTAGCGCGTTTAGACAAAACGCGCTGCTACTACCTTCACTAGCTATAGCGGTTTAGATAAAACGCGCTGCTACTACCTTCACTAGTTGTAGCCCATCTGACACGGAACATCGTCGTGTTGTGCAGTCTAGAGTAGTCAAGCTCCCAGATCTCCTCGACCCTTCCATAAAATCATTCAGTTGTGCCGTTGTCACTGCAGGTCATGCATTCCATCATCACCCCTGAGTTCTGATCATCACTGTCCATATCTTTGGCCTCCGTGTAGAATGTGTATCCGTTGATATCATATGCCTGATAGGTTACGAGGTTGGGCGAGGGGCCATGTGCTAAGGCGTATATGAGCAATCCGTCCTTAGAGCCCTCCTCCGGGGGATTAGCAATAATATGCTCTTTGAACCAATGCAGGCAAGTTGAGTTGTGCTCTCTAGTAACTTCGACGTCCGTCCTACATACCCCCCGGTCACAATACTTCTTTGCGATAATTTCTTTGTGCAGTGCCACGAAAGGATCTACCTCGTCTAGGTGTTGTAGCACTACCAAGTTTGCTCTGTCAAAGTCGCTGCGTCGATCTGAGTATGCCACGTGCAGTTCCATGTGACCGTTGCAGTGACCTTCTCCTTCGAGCCTCCCATCGTGCTTGTTAATGGGCAAACCAACACTAACACCAGGCGTCTGGTCTGCGCCATATAGAAAATTCTCACAGAAAGAGATGCACTCTTGTGTCACATAGCCCTAGATGATGCTTCCATCCGGATGGGACATGTTACGAACGAATCCTTCGATGATCCCATTCATCCTCTCAAACGACATCATGTTGTGCAGGAATGACGGCCCCAGGTCTATTATGTCATCCACAATATGGACACACAGATGCACCATCACGTCAAAGAACGCGGGTGGGAAGTACATCTCAAGCTCATTCAGTATCACAACAATCTCTTCCTGTAGCCTTCGGAGCTGCTTCACACTGATCGACTTTCGAGAGATGACATCGAAAAAGTTACAGAGACCAATAAGCGTGTCAGGGACGTGCTTGTCCATTATCCCTCTAAGGGCAACAGGTAGTATCCGCGTCATCATCACATGACAGTCATGGGACTTCATCCCGCTGAACCTTTTCTTGTCCGTGTCTAGATATCTGTTTATCTTGCCACAGTAACCGGAACTAACTTTGACTCCGGTAAGGCACTTAAAGAATTGATCGATCTCAACCTGACTTAAGGTGAAGCAAGAAGGGGGGCAATAATCCTCTTTCTTTATTTTCTTGCCCTTCTTCTCCCGTGCCTCTGTCTCCATCTCTGTCTCGTCTGACATTTTACCGAGCGGCATGTGCAGATCTTCCCTGATTTTCAAATCTTGCAAGTCTTTTCTTGCCTTCGGCCCATCCTTGGTCTTATCCGGCATGTTCATCAGTGTTGCGAGCAAGCTCTCAAGGACATTCTTACATATATGCATTTGATCAAGGCAATGAGGTGTATCGAGTTTGTGCCAGTACTCCAAGTCGCAGAACACAGACCTCGGCTTCCATACCTTCAGCAGCGGCTCCGGCGCCTTTCTCATCGTCTTTCCCAGCGCGGGGCACTCCTTCCAGTTTTTCAACAGCTCATCGATTTCGGCACCGCTCCGCTTACGTGGAGGTCCCCGCTGCTCAACATGACCATTGAATAGATCTCCACGGTTTCTCCACGGGTCGTCCTGTTCGAGCCATCTTCGATGCCCCATGTACACGATTTTCCCAGACCCGCCATCTTTCCTTGACATTAGCTGCTGAGACGTCGTATCATCCATGCACCGTGTGCATCCGCAATATCCATGGCACACCTGGCCTGCCACATACCCGTAACTGAGATAGTCCTGCACTGTCGTGATCAGTGCGGCTCTCATGTTGAAATACTCGCCTTTGCTGGCGTCCCATGTCTTGGTCGGTGTTTTCCATAATGTGTCTAACTCCTCTTGAAGTAGCCCCAGATACAAATTAATATTATTCCCTGGTTGTTTCGGCCCTTGAATAAGCATGCTCATGTGAATGTACTTCGATTTCATGCACAACCAGGGGGAGGTTGTACATCCATACAAACACGGGTCATGTGCTATGGTTGGTGTTCTGGTTTCCAAACGGGTTCATGCCATCGGTACACGCGCCGAGCACGATGTTCCTTGCATCACATTCAAAATACCGATAGAAGCTGTTCAACGCTCTCCACTGGCTTCCATCCTTGATGTGTCTCAGCTTCAGATCATCTCCATCGTCGGGCTTCTTCCTCTCCGCGTGCCAGTGCATTAGCTTTGCTTCCTTGGGATCTACAAAATACCTCTGGAGACGGGGAGTGATCGGTAAGTACCATACCACTTTCTGGGGACATTTCTTCCCGGTCTTCTTGTATCGAGAAGCATTGCACACCAGACAACTGTTGGGGATCGTAGCAGAAATTTAAAATTTTCTACGCATCACCAAGATCAATCTATGGAGTAATCTAGCAACGAGGGGAAGGAGAGTGCATCTACATACCCTTGTAGATCGCTAAGCGGAAGCATTCAAGTGAACGGGGTTGATGGAGTCGTACTCGTCGTGATCCAAATCACCGATGATCCTAGCACCGAACGGACGGCACCTCCGCGTTCAACACACGTATAGAACGAAGACGTCTCCCATGCCTTGATCCAGCAAGGAGGAGGTAGAGGTTGAGGAAGAGAGTCCAACAGCAGCACGACGGCGTGGTGGTGATGGAGTGGCAGTTCTCCGGCAGGGCTTCGCCAAGCTCACGCGGAGGAGGAGAGGTATTGGAGGGGAGGGGCTGCGCCAGGTTCAAGGGTGTGGCCGCCCTCCCACCCCTCCACTATTTATAGGTGGGGAGAGAGGGGGCTGGCCCCCCTTAGATCCCATCTAGGGTTGGGGCGGCGGCCAAGGGGGGGAGGAGTGCCTCCCAAGTCAAGTGGAGGCCCTCCCCTTTAGGGTTTCCCCTCTCCCATGCGTATGGGCCTTGGGGGGGCTGGTGTCCTTGGCCCATTAAGGTTAGGGCGCCCCCCTACAGCCCATGCTGCTGTATTGGACGTGGTGGAACATTTTCCGGACCTCCGGACCCCTCCGGAATCCTCCGGAACCTTCCGGAAGCTTCCCGGTACAATACCGGAAAAAACCAAACTTTTCCCGGAACCCGAACAACAACTTTCCATATATAAATCTTTACCTCCGGACCATTCCGGAACTCCTCGTGATGTCCGGGATCTCATCCGGGACTCCGAGCAACATTTGGTAATCACATACAAGTCTTCCTAATAACCCTAGCGTCATTGAACCTTAAGTGTGTAGACCCTACGGGTTCGGGAACCATGCAGACATGACCGAGACAACTCTCCGGCCAATAACCAACAGCGGGATCTGGATACCCATGTTGGCTCCCACATGTTCCATGATGATCTCATCGGATGAACCACAATGTCGAGGATTCAATCAATCCCGTATTCAATTCCCTTTGTCCAGCGGTATTGTACTTGCCCGAGATTCGATCGTCGGTATCCCGATACCTTGTTCAATCTCGTTACCAGCAAGTCTCTTTACTCGTTCCGTAACACATCATCCCGTGATCAACTCCTTGGTCACATTGTGCACATTATGATGATGTCCTACCGAGTGGGCCCAGAGATACCTCTCCATTTACACGGAGTGACAAATCCCAGTCTCGATTCGTGCCAACCCAACAGACACTTTCGGAGATACCTGTAGTGTACCTTTATAGCCACCCAGTTACGTTGTGACGTTTGGCACACCCAAAGCACTCCTACGGTATCCGGGAGTTGCACAATCTCATGGTCTAAGGAAATGATACTTGACATTAGAAAAGCTTTAGCAAACGAACTACACGATCTTGTGCTAGGCTTAGGATTGGGTCTTGTCCATCACATCATTCTCCTAATGATGTGATCCCGTTATCAACGACATCCAATGTCCATGGTCAGGAAACTGTAACCATCTATTGATCAACGAGCTAGTCAACTAGAGGCTTACTAGGGACATGGTGTTGTCTATGTATCCACACATGTATCTGAGTTTCCTATCAATACAATTCTAGCATGGATAATAAACGATTATCATGAACAATGAAATATAATAATAACCAATTTATTATTGCCTCTAGGGCATATTTCCAACAGTCTCCCACTTGCACTAGAGTCAATAATCTAGTTCACATCGCCATGTGATTAACACTCACAGGTCACATCACCATGTGACCAACATCCAAGAGTCTACTAGACTCAATGATCTAGTTCACATCACTATGTGATAAACACTCAAAGAGTTCTGGGTTTGATCATGTTATGCTTGTGAGAGAGATTGTAGTCAATGGGTCTTGCCATATTCAGATCCCTATGTATTTCGCAAAACTTTATATCGTAGATGCTGCTACCACGTTCCACTTGGAGCTATTCCAAATTGTTGCTCCATTATACGTATCCGGTATCTCTACTCAGAGCTATCCGGATAGGTGTTAAGCTTGCATCGACGTAACTCTTTACATCGAACTCTTTATCACCTCCATAACCGAGAAACATTTCCTTATTCCTCTAAGGATAATTTTGACCGCTATCTGGTGATCCACTCCTAGATCACCTTTGTACCCTCTTGCCAGACATGTGGCAAGGCACACATCAGGTGCGGTACTTCAGCATGGCATACCGTATAGAGCCTATGACAAAAGCATAGGGGACGACCTTCGTCCTTCCTCTTTCTTCTGCCGTGGTCAAGCTTTGAGTCTTACTCAACTTCACACCTTACAACTCAGGTAAGAACCCCTTCTTTGACTGATCTATTTTGAACTCCTTCAAAAACATGTCAAGGTGTGCGTTCTTTGAAAGTATCATCAGGCGTCTTGATCTATCTCTATAGATCTTGATGCCCAATATGTAAGCAGCTTTATCCAGGTCTTCCTTTGAAAAACACTCTTCAAACAACCATTTATGCTTTCCAGAAATTCTACATTATTTCGGATCAACAATATGTCATCCACATATACTTATCAGAAATGTTGTAGTGCTCCCACTCACATTCTTGTAAATACAAGTTTTTATCAAACATTGTATAAACCTAAAAGCTTTGATCACTCTATCAAAGCATATATTCTGACTTCCGAGATGCTTGCTCTAGTCCATAGAAGGATTGCTGGAGCTAGCATACCTTTTAGCATCCTTAGGATCGACAAAACCTTTTATTGTATCACATACAACTTTTCTTACGAAAACTGGTAAGAAAACTTGTTTTTACATCCATCTGTAAGGTTTCATAATCGAAAAATATAGCTAATGCTAACATGATTCCGACAGACTTAAGCATCGCTATGGGTGAGAAATTCTCATCGTAGTCAACTCCTTGAACTTGTGAAAGACTCTTTCCCACAAGTTGAGCTTCATAGACGGTAACATTACCGCCCACGTCCGTCTTCTTCTTAAAGATCCATTTATCTCAATGGCTCGCTGATCATCGGGCAAGTCCACCAAAGTCCATACTTTGTTCTGATAGATGGATCCTATCTCGGATTTCATGGCTTCTAACCATTTGTCGGAATACAGGCCCACCATCGCTTCTTCATAGCTCGTAGGTTTATTGTTGTCTAACAACATGATATCTAAGACATGATTACCGTACCACTTAGGAGTAGTACATATGTTTGTCGACCTACAAGGTTCGATAGCAACTTGATCCGAAGCTTTATGATCACTATCATTAACTTTCTATTCAACACACGTAGGTGCCACAGAAAACATCTTTCTGTGTTGCATCACTCTCTGGTTGAAGTAAAGGTTCGACAACCTCATCAAGTTCTATCTTCCTCCCACTCAATTCTTTTGTGAGAAACTCCTTCTCGAGAAAGGACCCGTTCTTAGCGACAAACAATTTGCCCTCGGATCTGAGATAGAAGGTGTACCCAACTGTCACCTTTGGGTATTCTATGAAGATGTGTTTGTCCGCTTTGGGTTCGAACTTCTCCGGCTAAAGCCTTAAGCATCGCAGCCCCAAACATTATGAAACAACAACTTTGGTTTCTTGCCAAACCAATGTTCACACGATGTCGTCTCAACGGACTTAGATGGTGTCCTATCTAAAGTGAATGCAGCTGTCTTTAACGCATAACCTCAAAATGAAAACGGTAGATCGGTAAGAGACATCATAGATCACACCATATCTCATAAGGTTCGATTACGACGTCCGAACACACCATTACCCTGTGGTGTTCCAGGCGGCTTCAACTGTGAAATGATTCCACAATGTCTTAAGTGATTGCCAAACTCATAATTCAGAAATTCTCATCGATCAGATCGTAGGAATTTGATCTTCTTGTTATAATGGTTCTTAACTTCACTCTGAAATCGCTTGAACTTTTCAAATGTTTCAGACTTGTGCTTCATTAAGTAAATATACATATATCTACTCAAATCATCAGTGAAGATGAGAAAATAGCGATATCCACTGCACGCTTCAATTCTCATTGGATCACACACATCAGTATGTATGTTTTCCAACAAGTCACTTGCCCGTTTCATTGTACCTGAAAACGGGGTCTTAGTCATCCTGCCCATGAGGCATGGCTCGCATGTGTCAAGCGATTCAAAATCAAGTGACTCCAAACATCCATCGACCTGGAGTTTCTTCATGCATCTTACGCCAATATGACCTAAGCGGCAGTGCCACAAGAAAGTGGTACTATCTACATCTTTTGGCGTGAACATGTGTATTACTACGACCGAGATTCACTAAACCATTCACATAGGGTGCATGACCATGAAAGGTATCATTCATGTAAACAGAATAACCATTATTCTCTAACTTAAATGAATGACCGTATTGCAATGAACATGATCTAATCATATTCATGCTCAACGTAGACACCTGATAACATTTATCTAGGTTCAATACTAATCGCGAAGGCAGATGGAGCATGCGATGGTGATCTCATCAACTTTGGAAACACTTCCAACACACATCGTCACCTCGCCCTTAGCCAGTCTCCGTTTAGTCCGTAGCTTTTGCTTCAAGTCACCAATAATAGTAACTGAACCGGTATCCAATACCCAGGTGCTACCAGGAGTACTAGTGAGGTACACATTAATAACTCGTATATACTTTGAAGTTGCCAGCCTTCTTATCTACCATGCATTTGGGGTAATTCCGCTACTAGTGACCGTTCCCCTTACAATAGAAGCACTTAGTCTCGGGTTTGGGTTCAACCTTGGGTTCCTTCACTAGAGCGGCAACTGATTTGCCATCCATGAAGTTTCCCTTCTAGCCCTTGCCCTTCTTGAAACCAGTGGTCTTGTTAAACCATCACCACTTGATGCTCCTTCTTGATTTCTACCTTTTGCGGTCTTAAGCACCGCGAATAGCTCCGGGATCAACTCCATCCCTTGCATGTCATAGTTTATCATGAAGATCTAGTAGCTTAGTGATAGTGGCTAGAGAACTCTATCAATCACTATCTTATCTGGAAGTTTAACTCCCACTTGATTTAAGTGATTGTAGCACCCAGACATTCTGAGCACATGCTCACTAGCTGAGCTATTCTCCTCCATCTTGTTGGCAAAAGAACTTGTCAGAGGTCTCACACCTCTCAACACGGGCATGAGCCTGAAATCCCAATTTCAGCTCTTGGAACATCTCATATGTTCTATGGCGTTCAAAACGTCATTGGAATCCCGATTCTAAGCCGTAAAGTATGGTGCACTAAACTATCAAGTAGTCATCAGGATGTGTCTGTCAGGTGTTCACAACATCCACAGACGACGTTGTAGGGGTTTGCACATCGAGCGGTGCATCAAAGACGTAAGCCTTCTGTGCAGCAGTGAGGACACTCCTCGGACTACGGACCTAGTCCGCATCATTGCTTACAATATCTTTCAACTTAATCTTTCTCTAGGAACATATTGAAACAGGGAGCTACAACATGAGCTATTTATCTACAACATATTTGCGAAGACAATTTAGACTATGTTCATGATAATTGAGTTCATCTAATCAAATTAATTTAATGAACTCCCACTCACATAGACATCCCTCTAGTCATCTAAGTGAAACATGATCCGAATCGACTAGGCCGTGTCCGATCATCACGTGAGACGGACTAGTCATCAACGATGAACATCTCATGTTGATCGTATCTTCTATACGACTCATGTTCGACCTTTTGGCCTTCCGTGTTCCGAGGCCATGTCTGTACATGCTAGGCTCGTCAAGTCAACCTAAGCGTTTCGCATGTGTCCCGAGGCCATGTCTGTACATGCTAGGCTCGTCAACACCTGTTGTATTCGAACGTTAGAATCTATCACACCCGATCATCATGTGGTGCTTCGAAACAACGAACCTTCGCAACGGTGCACAGTTAGGGGGAACACTTTTCTTGAAATTTTAGTGAGGGATCATCTTATTTAAGCTACCGTTGTTCTAAGCAAATAAGATGTAAAACATGATAAACATCACATGCAATCAAATAGTGACATGATATGGCCAATATCATTTTGCTCCTTTTGATCTCCATCTTCGGGGCTCCATGATCATCATTGTCACCGGCATGACACCATGATCTCCATCATCATGATCTCCATCATCGTGTCTTCTTGAAGTTGTCTCATCATCTATTACTTCTACTACTATGGCTAACGCTTTAGCAATAAAGTAAAGTAATTACATGACGTTTAAGTTGACACGCAGGTCATAAATAAATTAAGAAAACTCCTATGGCTCCTGCCGGTTGTCATACTCATCGACATGCAAGTCGTGATTCCTATTACAAGAACATGATCAATCTCATACATCACATATATCATTCATCACATCCTTTTGGCCATATCACATCACAAGGCATATGCTGCAAAAACAAGTTAGACGTCCTCTAATTGTTGTTGCAAGTTTTTACGTGGCTGCTATAGGTTTCTAGCAAGAACGTTTCTTACCTAAGCCAAAACCACAACATGATATGCCAATTTCTATTTACCCTTCATAAGGACCCTTTTCATCAAATCTGATCCGACTAAAGTGGGAGAGACAAACACCCGCTAGCCACCTTATGCAACTAGTGCATGTCAGTCGGTGGAACCAGTCTCACGTAAGAGTACGTGTAAGGTCGGTCCGGGACGCTTCATCCCATGATGCCGCCGAATCAAGATAAGACTAGTAACGGCAAGTAAATTGACAATATCGACGCCCACAACTGCTTTGTGTTCTACTCATGCGTAGAAACTACGCATAGACCAAGCTCCGATACCACTGTTGGGGATCGTAGCAGAAATTTAAAATTTTCTATGCATCACCAAGATCAATCTATGGAGTAATCTAGCAACGAGCGGAAGCATTCAAGTGAACGGGGTTGATGGAGTCGTACTCGTCGTGATCCAAATCACCGATGATCCTAGCGCCGAACGGACGGCACCTCCGCGTTCAACACACGTACGAAACGGAGACGTCTCCCATGCCTTGATCCAGCAAGGAGGAGGGAGAGGTTGAGGAAGACAGTCCAACAGCAGCATGACGGCGTGGTGGTGATGGAGTGACAGTTCTCCGGCAGGGCTTCGCCAAGCTCACGCGGAGGAGGAGAGGTATTGGAGGGGAGGGGCTGCGCCAGGTTCAAGGGTGTGGCCGCCCTCCCACCCCTCCGCTATTTATAGGTGGGGAGAGAGGGGGCCGGCCCCCCTTAGATCCCATCTAGGGTTGGGGGTGGCGGCCAAGGGGGGGAGGAGTGCCTCCCAAGTCAAGTGGAGGCCCTCCCCTTTAGGGTTTCCCCTCTCCCATGCGCATGGGCCTTGGGGGGGCTGGTGCCCTTGGCCCATTAAGGTTAGGGCGCCCCCCTAAAGCCCATGCTCTTGTATTGGACATGGTGGAACATTTTCCGGACCTCCGGACCCCTCCGGAATCCTCCGGAACCTTCCGGAAGCTTCCCAGTACAATACCGGAAAAAACCGAACTTTTCCCGGAACCCGAACAACAACTTTCCATATATAAATCTTTACCTCCGGACCATTTTGGAACTCCTCGTGACGTCCGGGATCATCCGGGACTCCGAACAACATTCGGTAATCACATACAAGTCTTCCTAATAACCCTAGCGTCATCGAACCTTAAGTGTGTAGACCCTACGGGTTTGGGAACCATGCAGACATGATTGAGACAACTCTCCGGCCAATAACCAATAGCGGGATCTGGATACCCATGTTGGCTCCCACATGTTCCATGATGATCTCATCGGATGAACCACGATGTCGAGGATTCAATCAATCCCGTATTCAATTCCCTTTGTTCAGCGGTATTGTACTTTCCCGAGATTCGATCGTCAGTATCCCGATACCTTGTACAATCTCGTTACCCGCAAGTCTCTTTACTCGTTCCATAACACATCATCCCGTGATCAACTCTTTGGTCACATTGTGCACATTATGATGATGTCCTACCGAGTGGGCCTAGAGATACCTCTCCGTTTACACGGAGTGACAAATCCCAGTCTCGATTCATGCTAACCCAACAGACACTTTCGGAGATACCTGTAGTGTACATTTATAGCCACCCAGTTACATTGTGACGTTTGGCACACCCAAAGCACTCCTACGGTATCCGGGAGTTGCACAATCTCATGGTCTAAGGAAATGATACTTGACATTAGAAAAGCTTTAGCAAACGAACTACACGATCTTGTGCTAGGCTTAGGATTGGGTCTTGTCCATCACATCATTCTCCTAATGATGTGATCCCGTTATCAACGACATCCAATGTCCATGGTCAGGAAACCATAACCATCTATTGATCAACGAGCTAGTCAACTAGAGGCTTACTAGGGACATGGTGTTGTCTATGTATCCACACATGTATCTGAGTTTCCTATCAATACAATTCTAGCATGGATAATAAATGGTTATCATGAACAATGAAATATAATAATAACCAATTTATTATTGCCTCTAGGGCATATTTCCAACAACAACTTGTTTTTTCCGCGTGTTCCTTCCGATAAATTATGCAATCGTTGATGCATGCATGGTATCTAACGTGTGGCAGATCAAGAGGGCACACGATCTTCTTGGCCTCATCAACACTAGTAGGACATAGATTACCCGCGGGAAGAACATCCTTTAGGTAGTTGAGATGCTCATCGAGGCTAGTGTCGGTCCATTTGTTTTTAGCCTTCGTCTTTAGGAGTTGGAGCGTGAAACTCAAGAGGGTCACCTCAGGATTGCAACCATCATACAATGGAGTGTTTGAGTCTACCACCAGTTGCTCCAGCTTAGCCTCCTCTCTAGAAGCAGCTCTCTCAGTACTCATCTCCTTGCGAAGCGATGATTGAACATGAGGGTCCCTCACAATTGAACTTAGTATCGACGAACTTTGCTGCGTGGAGTCCATGTCGTTCTCTCCGCCGCCATGTCCGGCCCCTTCTCCGCCGCCATGTCATGTCCGGCCCCTTCTCCGCTGCCATGTCCGGCCTCTTCCCCACCGCCATTATCGATCATCTCTTCGTCTTGCCCCGTGTCATCATTGCCTGCCCCGTCGGCATCCTCAACATTGTCATCCTCATCTTCAATTATCCACCGAGTATAGCCATCCATGAAACCAGTCATGAGCAGGTGCGCTTCGACATGACCATCGTCATGGGGGTCGAGCCAAATTATTTCTTTGCATTTTTGACACGGACATAAAACCTCTGTCCGGTTATTTTCTTTCATGTCCTGCACCGCCGACCGCAACCACCTGTCCACCATCGTTCCACTGACCATCGTCAACTCTGCATGGTAATAATAAACAAATTGATTATAAAAATGCGTGCATGCATCAAAGTCATACAAAAATTCGGCATGACCTTCCTTAAAAATAGGACATATATAGATCTAGAGTTTGCCCGGAATTCGCCGAAACGGAAATAAATTGACATTTCGGCAAAACATAGGCAACTCAAAACCACAATTTGGCATCAACTCATGCCACACACACGATTTCCATAAACATATCACACACACATAAACATATTTCCATTTTGCAAAAGCATGAAATTTTAATCACCTATATCTCGAGATCGAGCACACGGTGGAGATGATGATGTAGGGAGATCAAAAGTGCACAAAGCTCTTCTTTACAAAGATAGATCTAGTTTGGGGGAAAATTGGCCACTTAACTAAATACTACATCTACCTAGCTACCTAATTTGGGAGGAGACAACTTCAACTAGTGGAGGGGGAAGGAAAAAGAGAAAGGAGATGCATTAATGGAGGTGGTGTAGTTAGGTAGGAGTAATGAAGAGAGAGAAAGGTAGGCAGAAGAGGAAGAGTAATGGGGGAGAAGTATTGAGGAAGAAGAAGAGTGAGAGTGGGAGAGGTAGGGGAAAGGGAGGGGAGGGGGAGGGGGAGGGCGGGTGGGGAAAGGTGGTGGGTGCGGATTAGCAGTAGCGCGGGACATAAAATGTGCTGCTGCTAAGATCGTAGTAGCAGCGCGCTTTCGGTACAAGCGCTACTGCTAACCGGGACCAAAAGTGTGCCCGATTTGAAAATTAGCAGCAGCGACCTCAAAAAAACTGCGCTACTGCTACAGCTATAGTAGTAGCGCGGCTCACGGCACCGCACTGCTGCTAAATGGAGTTGGGTGGGCACTGTCGGTCCATATTTGTAGCAGCGCAGGTTACGCCGAGCGCGCTACTGCTAAGCACTTGTCAGTAGCGGGTTTTACACACCCGCACTACTGCTAATTAGCAGCAATGCTCCTTTTTGAGCCGCGCTACTGCTAAGATTATGTGTATAGGGTTTTCCCTAGTAGTGTAGGCAACAAGAATATCTTCTCTTTTTAACTATCATGGTGAGAGAGAGAGAGAGAGAGAGCTTCATAGACCCTTTAGTCCGATAATGGGTTAAGGAGACCAGAGGAGATTCGAACATATAAACATGGCAATACAAGATTAGACATTTACATCAGTTTTTAGGGGTTGGGCAAAAAATGGAAACGGGAATTATAAAATGAAAAAAGAAAGGCTTCGCCAACTTATAAATGAGTTAGATTTGAAGGCCGAATCTAACTTAATAGATGCGAATGGTTGGGCTTCTAAGACAGAAGCCGAGGAGAAGCTACGAATCCTTCTCAAGAAGAAGAGATGAAATGGACACTTAGAGGTAAAGTGCGGCAGGTAGTCGAGGGTGATAACAACACATAGTTTTTCCATATGATTGCGACTGAAAAAGACAGAAAGAAGAAAATTATTCAGTTGGAACATGATGAGGGTAAAATTGTAGGACACGAGAACCTAAAATTGTATATATCTAACATCTATAAAAACCTTTTTGGAGTGCCGGAGGATAATTTTTTGTCGATCGATGAACATGTGGTTGGGGATCTACCTCAACTTGAGACTGACGAGAATGAGATTCTGTCCATGCTCTTCACAGAGAAAGAGGTGTTTCAGGCGATAACATAAATGAAGAATAAGAGGCCACCGGGACCGAATGGTTTCCCAATGGAGTTTTATAAGAGATGATGGAATATTATAAAGGGAGACCTTATGCATGTCGGATTTCGGGTTCCGGCAGACCCTTGAGGTTCGAACACTGGGGTGCGCACGAAGATTTCGCCTTCTACCTACCTGCACCCCTCTGCCTCGCTAAGATCTAAGCTATGGAAAGAACAACACAAGAGACACAGGGTTTATACTGGTTCGGGCCACCGTTGTGGTGTAATACCCTACTCCAGTGTGTGGTGTGGTGGATTGCCTCTTGGGATGATGATGATGAGCAATACAAGGAAGAACAGCCTCGCGAGGGTCTGTTCTTGGCTGAGGGGATGAACTGCTAGGAGGAGTTCAGTCACCCTTCTCTCTCTCTCTCTTCTCGATTCTCTCTCCGATTTCGATCCTAGCTAGTTTCTCTCTTGGCTTCTAGATTCTCCCTTCTTGATTCCGATCCCCTTCTTGATTCCGATCCCCTCTACCCTGTGGGTCGCTAGTCCTATTTATAGGCAAAGGCCCTGGGCCTCTTCCCAAATATTGAGCGGGAAGGGCGCCAACAATTGGCCACTTTGAAAGGGAACATCTGGTACACTAATCCTGACTAAAGTTGGTCCTTGCCTGCCAAAGGCTCTGGTGGTGACGCTGGCTTGGGCTCCACAATGACTTCCTCCCTGCCGTTGGACTGGTCTTGGTCTCATTGCACCAAAACGGGTGCCTTTGCTTGATGCTCTCGCCTGCGCTTGCTCCCTTTGCACCAAAGAGGAAAGGAGGACACTACGCGGCTGGCGCCCGCCTGGCGCCTTTGGTCGTCATGGCTTGCGTCACGGGCACCTCGCGAGGTACCCCGCCTTGATCTCTCCGCCTCCTCGCGAGCCAGCCTGATGAGGCCGTGCCTGAGGAAGCTCCGTGTCGTCCGCCCCACGAGGCTTGGCCCCTCGCGAGGGTCTTGGGTCTGTGTTGATGAAGATGGGCCGTGCTGGGCCCCCCTTTGAGCCACACCGCAGGCCGCAGGCAGGCAAGTCTGGGGACCCCCGTTCCTAGAACGCCGACAGTAGCCCCCGGGCCCAAGGCGTGCCCGAACTTGGCCGTGCAGGGAGGCGAAAGGGCAAGAGCGAAGCGACGCAGGCCCTAACAGCCTGCGGCCTTGGGCGCCGCGTGGCGGTTGACTGGACGTGGGCGCCTCAGCAACCGCGCTAGTTGATAAGGGAGCGGCATCTGCCTAGGCTTTGCTTTTTCGCCTCCATCATCCCGCAGGGAGAACTCCTGGAGCTTTGGCTGCAGCACGCCGGCTGCAGCACCCTCGCGACCAAGGCAGAGGTCGCGGTCGTTGCCCCGGGCGAGGTCTTCATGACTCGAGGCTGGAGCGAAATCGCCCGGGTTTGCAGGACAAGAGGCGCCTTCGCGATCCACTTGGAGTACGACGATGCTTCGGTGATGTTCTTCAAGGTCTTCAATGCGAACGGACACCGGCTGGAGTGCTGCCCCGGGAGAGGTGGTCGGGACCCTGCTACGGCGAGGACTGGGCCCGCCGACCGCTCCCTTGGCGGCTGCTCAAGCGGCGGAGGCGTCGGAGGGTCCAGCGACTCCAACGAGCTCTTCGCGACTCTGGAGACGAGCGATGACAGCTACAAGCCCCCGAGCCGGTGCCGCTCCTGGAGCAGGGCGGGCTCGTCAGGCCATCACCGACTCTGATCTGGATGGGGTTGGTGCCGGTGCTTGACGGCCCGCTATTGACGATGGTGTATTTTGCAGGGGCGCGTGTAGTTAGCGTCCTTTTAGGATCTGTTCCCTGCAAGGAATCAAAGACGCGTCCCGTGAGGGCTTGTAAGGTGCCTGTGATCCTGTTTGTTAATATAACCCTTGTCGTAGAATTGTGCGAGTTGCTCATTCCGTCTTAGCTCAGTTCTCCCTTTCAAACCTCACGAGGGCTTGGTGCTCTGCGCTGACAGGTCCCAGTCCCAAGGCGGCTTCAGCCGTCACTGGTATGCCAGGTCACGATGCCGTGGTCAAGGCCAGGAGGTGAGCGACCCAGGGTCTGGTAAGAGCCCCTGAGTCGCGATGCTCAGGAGGTCCCCTTTGGCGCTCAAGCAGCCGTCGTTCGGTGAGAAACGAGAGCGGCGTCACTAACACGGGATTGCATTAGGTGCGGGGATGGTGCCATGGTAGCTGGTGCTTCCGAGTGGTGACTTATCTCGAGAATCAGGGACCGATCTCTGGTGTGTCGCCGGGTCCGTGCATCGGCAGGCGTGAGGTTGCTCGGCGAGGTCCTCGCGTGTCCCTCCCCTCTCGCCTTTGCTCCCCTTTCTGCTCTACGTCCTCGGGTCCCGACCCTCGAGCGAGTCTCAGCCGTCGCTGGTATGCCAGGTCGCGATGACGTGGACAAGGCCAGAGGGTGAGGGCTGGAGAGCCAGTAGGAGCCCTAAGTCGCGATGCTCAGGCACCCCCCCCTTTAACGTGCAAGCGGTTCGCGCAGATGAGAGTGAAGAAGACACCGCAAGGGCCTCGCCTGACGCAGCTCCTTTAGGAGATCCTGTAGACCCATCATAGAAAGAACGAGGGGTTGCCATGACAATTGACAGTCAGCCGTTGGTTGCTTCCGAGGGGCGATGAGGCACTGAAGGCTTGACGAGGTGGCACCATGCGGGGCTGCCGCGGCCAGAGCTCAGCCATTCAGGTTTGTCGGTGTTGCAGGGATGGACCCATGCGCAAGCGTCGTGCCATTTGGGAGCAGTTCCGTCAGTTGGCGTCAGTTGAGCGGGCAACTAGGTCAAACACATTAGCCGCGAAGGAGTGGATTCATTCAAATAGATGCTGGGAAGGCGGACATCACTGGGTCAGGCCCGAGCGACTTGGGGATGATGCAGCCCGTGGGGCGCCCCCAACAAAGTAAGCTAACAACATGAAATAAAAGAGATACATGCCGCAGGGACGGACCCACGCGGCATGGGAATAATGCAGCCCAGGGGGGCGCTCCTAGCTGGAAATGAAACTTGAAAGATGTCACCTGATGATGTTGAGGACGAAGGAGTGTTGGTGTAGCAGACTCGGTGGGCTGCGGAAGCCGATCCTCACGAGCCCCCAGGCCCAAGGGCCTCGGGAGGCTCCGGAGGCGCTGGTGGCTCCTCGCGGACCATCTCCATCTCCGCCAGGGCTGCAGAACGCCTGGCCTCTTGAGCCTCCATGATACCCCTCATGAGGCGCTGGTATGTGGCAGCCACGTTCGGCAAGCCGTAAGGCATGCGAACATAGCTGTGGGGTGGACCTTCGCAGCGCCCCACTCGCGAGGGCCAGAGGCGCTCCAGAGAGGCGACTCGATTGAGCCCTGGTATGTCGATGCAGACGCACAGCCCACCATCCTCGCCTGGATGGGGAGCCACAACTGGTAGGCGGCGGCCGCCTTTCATGACTCTTGACTCTTGTAGCTCCTGAACGGCCTTGCTGACGAACTCCTGAGGGTCTGGCTCTCTTGCCTTACTCCTTCTTAAGGGAAACATGCTTCGAAACACGCCTCCATGTGGTGCCCAAGCGCCTCCCTCGTGACCTTAGCCAGGTCGGTGGCCCTCCAGGGGAGAGCCCCCGAGCCCTGCCTGAGGAGGGCACCGGGTGCGCTTTCCTATGCGATGGAAGGAGGTTCCCCCTGGGAAGGCGCGGGCCCTGAGGGGCCTGCCTCCTGAGGGGTCGGGCCGGATGATGTCTTCTTCTTCTTGGGGGCGGTCTCGGGAAGCCTCCTGCTTCCGCGATCCGGGTCTTCCAGTGATGCGGCCTGAAAGGCTCATTCCGGGGAACACACCGCGTCCTTCTCTTCACAGGGCACCGTGATGACTCCGCCACTTCCTGGCATCTTGAGGATGTTGTAGCCGTGGTGAGTTACGGCCATGAACTTGGACAGCGCTGGGTATCCAAGGATGGCGTTGTATGGCAGGCGAATGTGAGCGACGTCGAAGTCGATGAGCTCGGTGCGGTAGTTGTCGCGTGCCCCAAAGGTGACAGGGAGGCGGACCTGCCTAATCGGGACCGTGGAGCCGTCGGTGACTCCGGAGAAAGGCTTGGTTGGATGAAGCTGGTTATAGGGCACTTGGAGATTGTTGAATGTTTCCACGGACAGGACGTTGAGCCCTGCCCCACCATCGATGAGGGTCCTGGCAACCACCATGTTCCTGATGATTGGGGAACAAAGCA
The DNA here is from genome assembly GCF_018294505.1 of Triticum aestivum. Classification (NCBI taxonomy): domain Eukaryota; kingdom Viridiplantae; phylum Streptophyta; class Magnoliopsida; order Poales; family Poaceae; genus Triticum; species Triticum aestivum. The sequence goes on along the minus strand of NC_057812.1, from coordinate 492,616,283 downwards.
TTGGGAGGACTCCGGCTGTGGCCGCACACTTGAGCTAATCTGCTGAGCTGAATGTGATGGCACAAGCCGACCACCTGAGAGGGCGCGTGGCTTCGAGCTTGGGGAGGACTGCATTCACTTCGCGGGCGAACTGCTTGAAGATGCATTGAGAGGCTAGGGCTTGAGCCCCGCCCAGGATGCAGGCGATCGTGCGCGGCTCCTGGAAGCCCCTAGCCCCCTCGTCCTGATGGCGGTCCTTGTTTCTCCTTGGCTGCGGCAGCAGCGGAGAGAGGCCTGCGTTGCCTTGCGGGCGATCCTCGCGAGGCTGATCCCTCCAGTCTCCCTCGCGAGGCGGGTCTTGCCAGCGATCCTCGCGAGGTCGATCGCGCCACCCTTGGCGCGGGCAGCGGTCTTCCCAGCGTCCTGCATTCCTTCCTCCTCCTCGACCGTAGCCCCGGTCACCGTGGTTGGGGCGACGGTCGATCCTTCCTTCTCGGACGGCTCGGAGCTCTTGACATTCGTTGGTGTTGTGGGTGTGGAGGTCATGGTACACACAGTACCGACTGCCCTTGGAAGATTCGGGCTGATCTCTGCCCCGCTTGGTGTCTGGTTCTGCTGCGAGCACGGCAGCCCCCTTGCGCTTCACATCCTTGGCCTTGGGCTTCTTCTCTTCTGGGTCTGCGGCAGGCAGCTCGAGGAGGGAGAGACTCCCTTCCTCAGCCCTGGCGCACTTGGTTGCCAAGTTGAACAACTCCAAGGAAGTGCACAGGTCTTCATGCATCGCCAGCTCCTCCTTCATCTTGACATCGCGCACGCCGTCGGAGAAGGCTGAGATGATGGCCTCCTCAGTCACCTTGGGAATCTTGAGGCGTGCGTTGTTGAAGCGCTGGATGTACTTCTGCAGGGTCTCTCCAGGTTGTTGCTTGATGCGGCGCATGTCACTCACGACGGGTGGCCGGTCACGAGTACCTTGGAAGTTGGCGATGAAGCGGATGCGCATCTCGTCCCAGGAGGAGATCGTGCCTGGAGCCAGGTTCAGGAGCCAGGTGCGGGCCCCGTCCTTGAGCGCCATGGGAAACCAGTTCGCCATGACCTTCTCGTCTCCGTTGGCAGCTTCGATGCCCAGCTCATAGAGCTGGAGGAACTCCGCAGGGTCGGCCGTGCCGTCGTAACGAGGAGGCAGGTCTGGCTTGAACTTGCTAGGCCACGCGACGCTGCGTAGCTCGGTGTGAAGGCACGGCAGCCTGCTGTGGCCACGGGAGGCCTTGGGTGACGGAGAGCTTGGTCTTGCATGTCCCCACGCGCTGCAGCTGGGAGCAGCGTGGGGTCTTGACATGCGGGAGCAGGAGCATGGTCGCGACATGCTGGAGCAGGGAGCGCCCAGGCAGCTTCTTGCGGGCGAGGGACTTCTTGGCAGGTCTGCTCTTGCCGCGCTGGCACCTGACGGAGCGGGTTCCGCCCAGGGGCCACGCGCCTTCTTGAGGAGGAGGCGGCTGGGGCGCCCCCGGAGCTTCGTCGCCCGCGCGGGGCGGGGTGCGGTGCAGCGGAACGGACGGTGCAGGAGAGCCCCCTGCGGCGCGGACGAGCTCGGCGACGCGGTCGAACCATTCTTCATAGACGTCGTCGATGGGACGGTAGCGCAGGAGCTTGTTTGCCGCGATGGGCGCAGCTCGAGCCTCCATGGGTGCGCGGAGCATGCGGGATGAAGAACCAGCTGGGGTGAGCGAGGGAGTAGCGGTGCGGCCGTCTTGCCGCACAGATGGATGCTGAGACGACGCTTGCTGCTCGTCCCCGCTGGGCCAGTGGCGGCGTTGACGGTAGGTGACGGGGAACGGCGAGGACGCCCGCCACAGGAGCCGTCTGGCGACGCGGGAAGCGAGAGCGGCCCGGTGCTCGGCGCAGGCCCGACGAGCATCAGACATGGACGCGATGGTCGGAGGAGAACGAGGTGGTGGAAGACGAATTCCGGCGCACCCCTACCTGGCGCGCCAAATGTCGGATTTCGGGTTCTGGCAGACCCTTGAGGTTCGAACACTGGGGTGCGCGCGGAGATTTCTCCTTCTACCTACCTGCACCCCTCCGCCTCGCTAAGATCTAAGCTATGGAAAGAACAGCACAAGAGACACAGGGTTTATACTGGTTCGGGCCACCGTTGTGGTGTAATACCCTTCTCCAGCGTGTGGTGTGGTGGATTGCCTCTTGGGCTGATGATGATGAGCAATACAAGGAAGAACAGCCTCGCGAGGGTCTGTGCTTGGCTGAGGGGATGAACTGCTAGGAGGAGTTCAGTCACCCTTCTCTCTCTCTCTTCTCGATTCTCTCTCCGATTTCGATCCTAGCTAGTTTCTCTCTTGGCTTCTAGATTCTCCCTTCTTGATTCCGATCCCCTTCTTGATTCCGATCCCCTTCTTGATTCCGATCCCCTCTACCCTGTGGGTGGCTAGTCCTATTTATAGGCAAAGGCCCTGGGCCTCTTCCCAAATATTGAGCGGGAAGGGCGCCAACAATTGGCCATTTTGAAGGGGAACATCTGGTACACTTACCCTGACTAAAGTTGGTCCTTGCCTGCCAAAGGCTCTGGTGGTGACGCTGGCTTGGGCTCCACAATGACTTCCTCCCTGCCGTTGGACTGGTCTTGGTCTCCTTGCACCGAAACGGGTGCCTTTGCTTGATGCTCTCGCCTGTGCTTGCTCCCTTTGCACCAAAGAGGAAAGGAGGACACTGTGTGGCTGGCGTCCGCCTGGCGCCTTTGGTCATCATGGCTTGCGTCACGGGCACCTCATGAGGTACCCCGCCTTGATCTCTCCGCCTCCTCGTTAGCCAGCCTGATGAGGCCGTGCCTGAGGAAGCTCTGTGTCGTCCGCCCCGCGAGGCTTGGCCCCTCGCGAGGGTCTTGGGTCTGTGTTGATGAAGATGGGCCGTGCTGGGTCCCCCTTTGAGCCACGCCGCAGGCCGCAGGCAGGCAAGTCTGGGGACCCCTGTTCCCAGAACGCCAACAATGCCCATATTCCATGATCTGTTTAATGGACAACTTTACTTATCCACCTAAACTTTGGAACGATAACGTTGTTGCCAAAGAAGGAGGAGGCGGTTCGTATTGACCAGTTTAGACCGATTTTTCTGCTTAATGTGAGCTTCATTTTTCTACAGAAGTTGATATGAATCGTCTGATGTGGATTACACACAGTGTGGTACAACCGACTCAGCACATACTAGAGGGTGTGGTTGTCCTACATGAAACCTTACATGAAATCCACTTGAAGAAACTGGATGGAGTGGTCTTCAAAGTGGACTTTGAGAAGGCGTATGATAAGGTTAAATGGTCGTTCCTACTGTTGGGGAACGCAGTATTTCAAAAAAATTCCTACAAACACGCAAGATCTATCTAGGAGATGCATAGAAACGAGACGAGGAGAGTGTGTCCACGTACCCTCGTAGACCGAAAGCGGAAGCGTTTAGTAACGCGGTTGATGTAGTCGAAAGTCTTCACGATCCAACCGATCCAAGTACCAAACATACGGCACCTCTGTGTTCAGCACACGTTCAGCACGATGAAGTCCCTCGAGCTCTTGATCCAGTTGAGGACGAGGGAGAGTTCTGTCAGCACGATGGCGTGACAACGGTGATGATGAAGTTACCGGCGTAGGGCTTCACCTAAGCACTACGATGATACGACCGAGGTGTTGAACTATGGAGGGGGGCACCGCACACGGCTAAGAGATTTTCTGTTGTGCTTTGGGGTGCCCCTGCCCACGTATATAAAGGAGGGGGGAGGAGGAGGCCGGCCAAGGGGGGGGGCATAGGGGAGTCCAACTAGGATTCCCAATTCTAGTTGGAGTCCCCTTCCTTTTCCAAGAGGGGGAGAGAGGGAAGGAGGAAGAGAGGGAGAAGGAAAGAGGGGGGCGCCGCCCCCTCCCAAGTCCAATTCGGACTTGCCATGGGGGGCCACCCCTTGTGGCCCTTCTCTCCTTTCCACTAAAGCCCATTAAGGCCCATTACTTCCCCTGGGGTGGGGGGGGGGGTTCCGGTAACCTCCCGGTACTCCGAAAAATACCCGAATCACTTCGGAACCATTTCGGCGTCCGAATATAACCTTCCAATATATCGATCTTTTACATCTCGACCATTTCGAGACTCCTCGTCATGTCCGTGGTCTAATCCGGGACTCCAAACAAACTTCGGTCATCAAATCACGTAACTCATAATACAAATCGTCATCGAATGTTAAGCGTGTGGACCCTACGGGTTCGAGAACTATGTAGACATGACCGAAACACATCTCTGGTCAATAACACATATTCTACGAAGATCTTTATCAGTCAAACTGCATAACAACATACGTTGTTCCCTTTGTCATCGGTATGTTACTTGCCCGAGATTAGGTCGTCGGTATTATCATACCTAGTTCAATCTCATAATCGGAAAGTCTCTTTACTCGTTCCGTAATGCAACATCCCACAACTAACTCATTAGTCACATTGCTTGCAAGGCTCATAGTGACATGCATTACGAGAGGGCCCAGATATACCTCTCCGATATACGGAGTGACAAATCCTAATCTTGATCTATGTCAACTCAACAAACACCATCGGAGACACCTGTAGAGCATCTCTATAATCACCTAGTTACGTTGTGACGTTTGATAGCACACAAGGTGTTCCTCCAGTATTCGGGAGTTGCATAATCTCATAGTCAGAGAACATGTATAAGTCATGATGAAAGCAATAGCAATAAAACTAAACGATCATTATGCTAAGCTAATGGATGGGTCTTGTCCATCACATCATTCTCTAATGATGTGATCCCGTTCATCAAATGACAACACATGTCTATGGTTAGGAAACTTAACCATCTTTGATTAACGAGCTAGTAAAGTAGAGGCATACTAGGGACACTCTATGTGTCTATGTATTCACACATGTACTAAGTTTCTGGTTAATACAATTCTAGCATGAATAATAAACATTTATCATGATATAAGGAAATATAAATAACAACTTTATTATTGCCTCTAGGGCATATTTCCTTCAGTCTCCCACTTGCACTAGAGTCAATAATCTAGATTACATAGTAATGGTTCTAACACCCATGGAGTCTTGGTGATCATCATGTTTTGCTCGTGAGAGAGGCTTAGTCAATGGGTCTGCAACATTCAGATCCGTATGTATCTTGCAAATCTCTATGTCTCCCTCCTCGACTTGACCATGGATGGAATTGAAGCGTCTCTTGATGTGTTTGGTTCTCTTGTGAAATCTGGATTCCTTCGCCAAGGCAATCGCTCTAGTATTGTCACAAAATATTTTCATTGGACCCGATGCACTAGGTATTACACCTAGATCAGATATGAACTCCTTCATCCAGACTCCTTCATTTGCTGCTTCTGAAGCAGCTATGTACTCCGCTTCACACGTAGATCCCGCCATGACACTCTGCTTGGAACTGCACCAACTGATAGCTCCACCATTCAATATAAATACGTACCCGTTTGTGACTTAGAGTCATCCGGATCAGTGTCAAAGCTTGCATCGATGTAACCATTTACGACGAGCTCTTTGTCACCCCCATAAACGAGAAATATATCCTTAGTCCTTTTCAGGTATTTCAGGATGCTCTTGACCGCTGTCAAGTGATCCACTCCTGGATTACTTTGGTACCTCCCTGCTAAACTTATAGCAAGGCACACATCAGGTCTAGTACACATCATTGCATACATGATAGAACCTATGGCTGAGGCATAGGGAATGACTTTCATTTTCTCTCTATATTCTGCAGTGGTCGGGCATTGAGTCTGACTCAACTTCACACCTTGTAACATAGGCAAGAACCCTTTCTTTGACTGATCCATTTTGAACTTCTTCAAAATTTTATCAAGGCATGTGCTTTGTGAAAGTCCAATTAAGCGTCTTGATCTATCTCTATAGATCTCGATGCCCAATATATAAGCAACTTCACCAAGGTCTTTCATTGAAAAATTCTTATCAAAGTATCCTTTTATGCTATCCAGAAATTCTGTATTATTTCCAATTAACAATATGTCATCCACATATAATATTAGAAATGCTACAGAGCTCCCACTCACTTTCTTGTAAATACAGGCTTCCCCAAAAGTCTGTGTAAAACCATATGCTTTGATCACACTATCAAAGCATATATTCCAACTCCGAGAGGCTTGCACCAGTCCATAAATGGATCGCTGGAGCTTGCACACTTTGTTAGCACCTTTTGGATTGACAAAACCTTCTGGTTGCATCATATACAACTCTTCTTTAAGATATCCATTAAGGAATACAGTTTTGACATCCATTTGCCAAATTTCATAATCATAAAATGTGGTAATTGCTAACATGATTCAGACAGACTTAAGCATCGCTACAGATGAGAAGGTCTCATCATAGTCAACTCCTTGAACTTGTCGAAAACCTTTCGCAACAAATCGAGCTTTGTAGATAGTAACATTACCGTCAGCGTATGTCGGTGTTCTGGAAACGGGGGTCCCTAGACTTGCCTGCCTGTGGCCCGCAGCGTGGCTCCTCTAGTGGCCCCGTACGGCCCATCTTCACCAGCAAGCATTCAAGACCCTCGCGAGGGGCCAAGCCTCACGAGGCAGATGACGCAAGACCTCCTCAGGGGTGGCCTCACCATGCTGGCTCACGAGGGGCGGAGAGATCAAGGAAAGGCGAACCTCACGAGGTTCCAATGATGTAAGCCATGACGATCAAGACCAGGCGGGCGCCAGGCGGGCGCCAATGAGCACAATGTCCTCATTCCCTCTTTGGTGTTAAGGACGCAAGCGCAGGCGAGGAGTTCCAAGGCATCAGACAAAGGTTTCCATATCGGTGCAACAAGACCAAGACCAACACGACGGCAGGACGGAGGTCACCGTCGAGCCCAAGACGGCGTCACCACCAGAGCCTTTGGCTGGCGAAGACTACTTTTGTCAGGATAGCTTGTGCTAGCTGTCCCCCTTCAAAATTGGCCGTTGTGGGATCCCTTCCCGCTCAATATTTGGGAAGAGGACCAGGGCCTCTATAAATAGGATTAGCCACCACCATAGCTAGAGGGAGGACCCCGAACCACACAAGTTGACCAAGCACAAGAACACCTCGCCTCAGGAGGCTGTTCTTCCATTGTAACTGTTCATCCTTAGCCCAAGAGGCAATCCACCACACCACACTGGAGTAGGGTATTACACCACAACGGTGGCCCGAACCAGTATAAATCTTGTGTCTCATGTTCTTTGGGTCCGTCAAGCTAGGCCGTGAGATCGTTGAGCGTGCGAGCTAGAGAGGGGGGAGATCTTCATGTGCACCCCGGTGTTCGAACCTCAAGGGTTTTGCCGGAACCCGAAATCCGACTTTTGGCGCGCCAGGTAGGGGTGCGCCGAAGCTTTCTTCTTCGTCGATCCACGCTTCGTCACTCCACCAAGCTCATGGCCGACGCTCGCCGAACTCGCGCGGAGTGCTGGGCCGCTCTCGACGTCCGTGTCGCTCAGACGGCCTCGGTAGGTGGGCCTCCCCTTCGCTCTCCGTCACCCGTCGCCAACGCCGCCACCGGTCCAGTGGCCAACGAGCAGAAAGCCTCTTCAGGTGGGACTCCCCTTCGATCTCCATCACCCGTCGCCAACGCCGCCACCGGTCCAGTGGCAAACAAGCAGCAAGCCTCTTCACTGCATCCCTCTGAGCGCCCTGACAGCCACACCACTACTCCGTCGTTGACTCCGACCGGCTCGTCATGTCACGCTCGCCACGCACCCACGGATGCGCATGCCGCGCTACTCATGGCACGCGAGCTCCTGCGATACCGTCCAGTCGACGACCTCTAGGAGGACTGGCTGGACCACATCGTCGAGCTCGTCAGCGCCGAGGGAGCTCTCCTGCACCATCCCTCTCGCTGCCTCGTCCCCCCAGCTACGGGTGATGTGGCTCACGGAGCACCTCCGCCTCCCCCACGACAGGACGGCGCCCTCGCTCCAAGGTGTGCGGCCCGGCAACACGACCCACTGCGCCACGTGCCCACGCACGAAGAAAGAAGCTGCCAAGAGATTCCCCATCCACAAGGAAACACTCCACCACTCCCAGCTCCGCTGCACCAGGATTGCTTGTTGTGGCAGGGCCATGCGCCGCGTACCGTGGCGGCGCAGGGGCACCACGACCAAGCTCTGCCTCCACGAAGGGCCCCGGTGCCCACGGCGGGCTGCCGCACCTTCACTCCTGAGTTGCGCAGTGTCGTCTGGCCGGGCAAGTTCTAGCCAGATCTGCCTCTTTTCTACGACGGCACCCCCGATCCTGCGGAGTTTCTGCAGCTCTACGAGTTGAGCATCGAAGTGGCCAACGGCGACGAAAAGTTCATGGCGAACTAGTTTCCCATGGCTCTCAAGGACGACGCCCGCTCATGGCTCCTGAACCTACCCCCAGGGTCGATTTCCTCCTGGGACGAGATGCGCAGCCGCTTCATCACCAACTTCTAGGGCACTCGCGACCTCCCCCCGGTCGTGGGTGACCTACGCCGCATCAAGAAACAACCAGGAGAAACCCTGCAGAAGTACATCCAGTGCTTCAATAGCACGTGAATCAAGATTCGTAAGGTAACAGACGAGGCCATCATCTCAGCGTTCTCCGACAGCGTCCGCGACATCAAGACGAAGGAGGAGCTCACCATCCATGAAGAGTTGTGCATGACCTTGGAGCTGTTCAACATTGTGACCAAGTGTGCAAGAGCTGAGGAGGGGCGTCTCTTCCTCCTCGAGCTCCCTGTTGCGGATCCATAGGAGAAGAAGGCCAAGGATGTGAAGCGCAAAGGAGTGGCCATGCTCACGGCGGAACCAGACACCAAGCGCGGCCGAGATCTTCCCGAGTCGTCTAAGGGCAGCCGCACTTTCTACGCCTTCCACAACATGCGCACGCACAACACTAATGACTGTCAAGAGCTCAGGGCCATTCGAGATGGACGCTTCGGTCGATGCCCCAAGCACAATGACCGGGGCTACGACCGAGGAGGTGGACATGGTGGAGGACGCTGGAACGACCGTGGGCCCCGCCAAGAGTGGCGCGACCAACCTCGCGAGGACCGTTGGCAAGACCATCCTCGTGAGGGTGCCTGGAGGGACCAGCCTCGTGAGGACCGTCCTCAGGGAAACCCTGGTCTCCCTCTGCTGCCTCCGCCAAGAAGGAATGATGACCATCAATAGGACGAGGGGGCTGGGGGCTTCCAAGAGCTGTGAGCTGTCGCCTGCATCTGGGCGGAGCTCAAACCCCAGCCTCTCAACGAGTCTTTAAGTAGTTTGCTCGTGAGGTCAACGCAGTCCTCCCCTGGCTCGAGGCCACACGCCCGCTCAGATGGTCTAAGTACGTCATCACCTTTAGGTCGGCGGACCAGCTCAAGTGCGCGGCAACGGTCGGCATTCTCCCGATGCTCTGTTCACCCGTCATCAACAATGTCCAAGTCACCAAGACCCTCATGGATGGTGGCGCAGGGCTCAATGTCCTGTCCGTCGAGACCTTCGACAGCCTTCAAGTGCCATACGATCAGCTCCAGCCTACCAAGCCTTTCTGAGGAGTGACCGACAACTCTACCACCCCGATAGGGCAAGTTCATCTCCCTGTCACCTTCGGTCAATGCGACAACTACCACACCAAGCTCATCGACTTCGACGTCGCCCACATCCGTCTGCGTACAATGCCATCCTCGGGTACCCAGCACTGGGCAAATTCATGGCAGTCGCCCACCATGGCTACAACATCCTCAAGATGCCTGGAAGTGGCGGAATCATCACCATCACCTACGAAGAAAGAGACGCGTTGTGCTCCCTCGAGCACACCTTCTAAGCTACATCACTCGAAGACCCCGACAGCAACGCATCGCAGTACCCTCCTGAGGCCAACCCCAAGAAGAAGAAGCAGCTGCTCCACACTGGGCCTCAAGGGAGCGGCACCTCCGGCAGCACCACTTTAGGATCTACGCCCGCGCCCGGGGAGCCTCTCTCCCTCGCATAGGGAGGCGTGCTCGGTGCCATCCTCGGGCACGGCTCGGGGGCTCTCTTCTGGAGGGCCTCGGACCTGGCTAGCGCGAGGGCACACCCAAGCGTATGCCACCCTGCCAGGTCCCTCGGACCTGGTCATCGCGCACCCTCCCAAGCGGAGCTAAGGTACGAAGGTTGTTTGAACGTCAAGGGGGACTCCTGAGCATCGCGACTCAGGAGCCTAACTAACCACGTAGCCCCTCACTCCTTGGTCCGTCTTGGTGATCCGGTCGGCCCAATGGCAGCTGAGGTATGCGCGGGGTCGGGCCCTGCCGACGTAGAACACTAGGCCTACCCTTGCATCTCCTTTCCACAAGATGTTTGCACGTCAAGGGGGACTCCTGAGCATCGCGACTCAGGAGCCTAACTGACCATGTGGCCCCTCACTCATTGGTCCGTACCGGTGATTCAGTCGGCCCAATGGCGGTTGAGGTATGCGCGGGGTCGGGCTCTGCCGAAGTAGAACGTAAAGCAAATGGGAAGGAAATCGCGAAATCTCAAAGCAAATATTACGAGACATATTGTTCTCCGAGTATCAAACACAAGTTTAAATGCCTCCACGAGGCACGCTACATGCTGCAGGAGTTTGAACAGGAAAGGAGCCGCAAGCCAGTCATCCTTGGATACCGTCAGCACCCGCAAGAGGCGCCCCCTCCTCGGTGGCGTCGCCTTCACCTATATCGCTGGCCGAAGGCGCGGGGGCGAAGGCGCGGAACTTCTGCATCAGGGACTCCACTTGACCCTTCACGGCTACGGCGGCAGCTGCGTAGCGCTTGTCGTCCATAGGCTCCAGCAGCTCGTCAAGGACCAGAGCCTCTTCCTCTGCCATGGGGCCGATGCCGCTCACGACTTCCTCAAGCGCCTCGACCAAGTAGGGAAGCAACTGGGCGGGGCCGTCCTCATCATTGGCCAGCGGCTTCTCCAGGCCCTTCTCATAAAGTGTCTTCAGAGCCTTGCGAGACGTCTTCTTGAGGAGCATGAAGGATGCGCGGTCCTCGGCCAGAACCTTCGCCTTGGCGTCAAGTTCGGCTTTCTCCGCCTGCACCTTTCGCTCCAGCTCCACCAGTCGGCCGCGTTCAGCGGCCTGCGCCTGCGCCAATTGCTCCAGCTCGGCGTCGCGACCCTTGATGGCATCCTCCCGGGCCTTCATCCTCTCTTCCTCCGCCTTATGACCACGAGCATCTTCTGCACGCTCTTCACACAGGGTCTTCAGCTCAGCCTCCAGCACCCGGCAGCGACCTTGGGCGGCCTCGACGTCTTTTAGTGCCGCCTCACAAGCAACTGCTGCCTGAGCAGTGGCTCGCTTCTCCCCCTCGGAGGTCGCCGTGGCCTGGCTGAGCGCCGCCCGAGCGGACACGTCAGAATGAAGATAGCCAGACACCAGCTCTAGGCGCCCAGCCGACAGGAGGGGTTCGACGCCCTGAAGATCTTCTCGCAACCGGGTCATCTTAGAAAGGGCATGCTCCAAGACATCAGGGGTGGCGGAAGAACCTGGAACCAGCGACGCAGCTGGAGGAGGAAGAGGCGGCAACGTCACCATGGCCTGAGAGGCCGGAGGCTCCAAAACTCTGGGGACCTCAGCAGCCGCGCCGGACATCAGTGCCTCCGGAGCCAGCAGGGTCACGGGGGCTGACTCCTCACGAGGACACCCTTCTGGGCCTCATGGAGATGACCGGGCTGGGGAGGCGCTGTCAGGACCTTGATTCCAGGTCACATCACTCTAGCTGGTAACACCTCATATCACATTGTGGCCTCACGCATGGTATCCCCACGGGTGTCTCTTTACCATGGCACAGGACCGTTTGCGCCTTTTGGCTCACATATATGATAGTGTCTCTAGCATCCATATGACAGAGAACCCGGGCCGACATGGCTAGTCGTGAACCCAAAGTGGCACAGACCTATGGAGACAGGCATACATGAATCACATCGAGCATGTCGGTCATCAGCGAGTGAATCCGGGCTGTAGCACTGGGCTACCAGGACTCCGGGGAACCCGGGCTGTAGCAGGCTAGGCAGGACTCCGGAAGTCACCGCGTGACATTTCCCTGAAGGGACAGACATAGGAACGAAGTGAAACACATGCCGACCAGTCAAGTGTCCTGAGCAGTAGTGCTGGGCTAGCAGGACTCTGATCAACCGGGCTGTAGCGGACTACTATGGCTCCAGGAGCACTAGACTACATTTCCCCATAAGAGAGGCTGCCAAGGATAAACAACTAGATTGTCAGATCCCACACATACCAAGCATTTCAATCATACACACAATATGCTCGATATGTGCAAATACAACATGGCATCACAACAAAACTCTACAACTCAAGTACTTTACTTAAAGGCTCCAGAGAGCCATACATAACATGTTCATACAGGTAGGGGTCACATGACCCGACACTCAAGTCATACAAGCACATGTGGAAGCAATAGTCTGAGTATAGACACTAGAAAGAAAGAAGGCTTCTCGAAGCCTGTCTATCTACATAGGGCCCTCCATGGCCAGGATCACCACCTGGGTGGCAAGTTACTCATCGACGTCGAGATCTACATAAAACCCATCGGAGGGGGCGGTGTTGTCCTCTGAAAACAATAATTAAAGCAAACATGAGTACAAAGGTACTCAGCAAGTCTTACAACAGAACCTACTATACATGCTCATTCTCAAGAAGGTGGTGGAGTTATTGCAGCAAGCCAGCTTTGACTCTTGGCTAAGCTATCCTACGAGACACCACGAGTAAAATAGTTTTCGCACACGAGTCCACTAATCACCAACACAATACTCCACCAGGAATGCTCCCTCGTCATCCTACAAGAGGTCCATCTTCGGTACTCGCAGTTATCTTGAGTCTTTAGTAGTAACCATTAACTTGTCTATGAACTGTATAGGCAACCAAGTAGTCCTTTACCGCTGACGTGGCTATTCGAATAGATGATGTTAACCCTGCAGGGGTGTACTTCTTCATACACGCTCTCACCACTTACCGTCATGTACACGACATGTACTCGGCAACCTTCAAGCGGAAGCCCAACGAGGGTCTCGGCCACGGCCTACCTAAACACTCAAGTCTCTAGTCCAGGTTTATCGCCTATCCAGGTTCCATCCGCAGGGAGTCCAGCCGAGGTTTCCACATATGACCCCGAACGATGTGAACAGGGTCCCGAGACGCCAAACGGGCGCCCGGCATACCCGGCCACGGTGTATCTACCGCAACATAGCCCACCCCTAGGGTCAGCGCTACACACGGCCGCCAACACATAACCTACAAACACCAGAAACTATTTGCAACTCCTAGACAAAGTACTAGGGTGATTAAGAAGCCGAGAGGGTCAATTAAGGATCCCAATGCATGGTAGTAGCTGATTCTTAAAATCACACATACAGATCTCAGTTCTTAGGGACGGCCTCAATGAAACAACCCACCATGTACTCCTACATGGCCTCTCATCGATACCTTTACCAAATCATGTTCAACACATCTCTCATATTACCGACATAATCATTTCACTCTAGCCCATCGCCCAGATGAACCAGACCTGACACAACTCTAAGCATAGCAGGCATAGCAAGGTAGGAAACACAAACATGGCTCAATCAACTCCTACACATGCTAGTGGGTTTCATCTAGTTACTGTGGCAATGACAGGTCATGCAGAGGATAAGGGTTCAACTACCGTAGCACACAGCAATTTGAAACGTTGTTGTCTTAATGCATTAAATGAGAGCAGAGGCGAGAACATGGGATTGTATCGATATGATCAATGGGTCTGCTTGCCTGATGGAGTAGTAGTAGGGTACTGCCCTTCAGTTGGATACTCGGAGATATCCTCGGAGGCAGAACTACCACGAAGGACACACAGAACATAATCAACACATGGCAATATGCAACAATATGATGCATGCTATGACATGGCAAAATGATGTGTCCTGCCTAATGCAATGTGAAACAAGTTGAAATGGGTCCATTTGAATCAAAGATTCAAATGAAAGCTTAAGTTCTTATGCCTAATAAGTGTATTAACTTGTTTCACCTAAACAGCAAGGTTAAAGTGTTTTGTCATGAATGAAACGATTACAGATGGAAATATTGAATTTTTTGATCATTTTTCATATATAATTTGTTTGATTTGGAGCTATGGTTGATTTTCTATGATTTTTAGAAGTTTTGGCTATTTTCTGGAATTTCCTATATGAAAATAAATCCAGAAATTAAATAACTGCGTCAGCACTGCATCACTGTGACGTCAGCGAGTCAAAGGCGCCAGCCCAGGTCAAACCTGACTGGTGGGCCCCATCTGTCAGTGTCTCAGCTAACTAACAGAATTAAGTTAGTACTAACTAACTGTCAGTGGGGCCTGGGCCCGCACGTCAGTGACCTAAACTAACTAAAATTAGTTAGCACTAATCCTAACCTAATTAGCAGGCCGGCCCCACCTTTCATAGGCTCAGGGGGGAGTCAACCTGGGCCCACACGGGTCAAACGTGGTCAAAAGGGGTCAAACTCGCCGTCGTTAAGCCGCCGGCGAGGCCAGACGCGGCGGAGGGCTGCGGGTTTCATGCTCTAGTGACTAAATCGACGGCGGAGAGCAGCTACGTGACGCGGGGAGCGAGCCGTGTTGTTTGGTGGTGGAAGTGGAGCTCGGGGAGGCCGGGAACGACGCCGACGACGAGTTTGGCGGCGGCCGGAGTCGGGTGAAGATGAACCCGAAGCTACGGGGCACGGCGAGGCGCGTGGAGTGGTGCATTGGGCTCCTGCGAGTGCGGTGAGTGTGTTGGACACAGTGGTGTGTCCAGTGGGTGGCCGGAGCATCGTCGGCGATGAGCTCGTCGACGGCACGTGCGGTGGAGCTTCGTGCAGTTGCTACGGTGCACGGGATGGCAAACCGAGAGGATGGGGAGGTGCAGTAGTTCACGGCGGTGACGTAGGAGCAGACGGCGCGGTCGGGGACGAGCTGATGCGGCGGCGACGGTGAAGGGGATCTACGGCGGTGCTCGGTGAAGTCGAGCTCGAAGAAGACGAAGCAGGGTGCGCGAGCACTCGGGGCTTGGGCTACTCGACGGAGAGGACGGTGGCAGAGCTCGTGGACACGGCGGGGCGGCGCGAGGACGACGGTGGACGTGATAACTACGGTGGTGTGGCTGCGGCAGCGTTGGCCATGGCTTCGGGGGAGCGAGGGAGAGAGCAGGGGGAGGAATGAGGTGTCCAGGGGGTCGGGGCGGCGCCGCGGAGGCGTTTTGAGGCGTCGCGCTGGCGCGGGCGACGGTAGGCAGGCATGGAGGTGGCGTGGTGAGCTCGACGGCGTTGTGGTGTCCCTCCTCTGCCTACTGGCAGAGGTAGGTGATAACTGGCACGAGCCAGATGGGCCGGGCCAGCCAGGTAAGTGGCCTTTGGCCTTTCTCTCTCTCTCTTTTCTGTTTTGTTTTCTTTTTCTATTTTTCTATAACTTTAGGGCTTTATTAAAAATGGTTAGGCACTTACAAAAATCCTGAAAATAATTGTGGGCTCTGTTAGGATTATTCCTAACAGCCCTCACTTAAATCCAGAATTATTTGGGCATTCAAAATATTTTATAGCATTTAAATGCCCAAATTCAAATACTTATGATTTAATTCAAAAAAATCCAGAATGTCCTAGAAAAGAGTGCACCATTTTTGCCAGGGGTTTTAGCCCAAACTAGAAATGATGAACATTTTGTGAAGGGCATTTTGGGTTCATTGAAACCAATTTTAGTAAACCCTAGTTGGTTTAAGGGGGGTGCTGGGGGTTCTGTTATCCCCATTTCATCTTTCTGGGAAAAATAGACATGATGCAAACACTCTAATGCATGAACTTGCTAGGGTGTGACAACTCACCCCCACTCAAAAGAATCTCGTCCCGAGATTTAGGATCTGTTGGGAAGAAGGTGGGGTACTCGAGTCGAAGACGATCCTCCCTTTCCCAAGTGGCTTCCTTTTCGGAATGGTGTGACCATTGAACCTTGAGAAACTTGATATTATGGCGTCGAGTGGTACGCTCGGCCTGATCAAGGATACGAACGGGATATTCCTGATATGAGAGGTTATATTGTAGATCAATCGTTTCGTGGTCCACTCCACGGATAGGATCCGCGAAGCAACGCCTGAGTTGAGAAACGTGGAAGACATTGTGAACTATAGAAAGATGCGGAGGTAGTTCCAATTGGTAGGCAACTTCTCCTCGTTTGGCAAGAATGCGAAAGGGTCCAATGTAACGAGGAGCCAATTTGCCTTTGATACCAAAGCAATGGGTTCCCTTTAACGGAGTAACCCAAAGGTAAGCCTTCTCGCCGACTTCATAAGACATGAGCTTATGTTTACGATCATATTGGCTCTTTTGACGAGATTGGGTTGTTTTCAATTTCTCACGAATAACGCGAACCTGCTCTTCTGCTTTCTGAATCTTATCCGGGCCAAAGAGTTGTCTTTCCCCAGTTTTTGACCAGTTAAGAGGTGTTTGACATTTTCGTCCATAGAGAACTTCGAAAGGAGCTTTGCCCAAGCTAGCTTGATAACTATTGTTGTAAGAAAACTCCACGAATGGAAGGCATTTCTCCCAACCCATTCCGAATGAGATGACAGAAGCTCGGAGCATATCTTCCAGAATTTGATTGACTCGCTCTACTTGACCACTTGATTGAGGGTGGAAGGCGGTGCTAAAAGAGAGACGAGTTCCCATAGCATTTTGGAAACTTTCCCAAAATCGAGAGGTGAAGAGACTCCCACGGTCTGAGTTAATTTCCAATGGGACACCATGAAGAGACACTATTCGGGAGATGTATAAATCAGCTAGCTGGCTAGCGGTGATACTCTCACGAACAGGCAGAAAGTGGGCCACCTTGGAAAGACGACCGATTATGACGAAGATGGCGTTATTCCCTCTCTTGGTCCTGGGAAACCCAGTAATGAAATCCATACTGATTTTATCCCATTTCCACTCAGGAATAGCCAAAGGTTGAAGGGTGCCAGCAGGTCGTTGATGCTCTGCTTTAACACGACGACAGACTCGCAACTAGCAATATATTGAGCAATTTCTCTCTTCATCCTAGTCCACCAAAACCTCTGGCATAGGTCTTGATACATCTTAGTACTACCGGGATGAATGGTGAGAGGGGATTCATGAGCTTCCTTAAGGATCAGCCGCCTCAGGTTTCGTGCCTTGGGAACCACTAAGCAGTTTCCAAAGTATACGACACCTTGATCATCAACAGAGAAACAATTCGCGACTCCTTTCTTAATGTTTCTCTTAATACGGGAGATTCCCGGATCTACCTTCTATGCCTTGATTATCTGATCCGTAAGGGTAGGTTTCGCCACCAGGGTGGATAGGAATCCTCGAGGAACAATGTGAAGATTAAGCTTACGAAATTCCTTATGGAGAAGTGGTTGACTCTGTTGTAACATCAGGTTGTTACAATAAGATTTACGACTTAGCACATCAGGCATGACATTGGCTTTGCCCGGGGTGTAAGTTATTCCTAAGTCGTAATCTGAGATCAACTCGACCCAACGTCTTTGGCTGAGATTCAAATTCGGTTGGGTGAAGATATATTTCAAACTTTGGTGATCGGTGAAGATCTCGCAACGATTACCGAGAAGGTAATGTCGCCAGGTTTTGAGTGCATGGACTACAACTGCAAGCTCTAGATCATGTGTGGGATAATTTTCCTCATGTGGGTGTAATTGCCGTGAAGCATAGGCAATTACCTGACGATCTTGCATGAGTATGCAACCTAGTCCTTGTCGCGAGGCGTCGCAATAGATAATAAAGTCCTTGGAGAAATCTGGTGGTACCAGTACGGGAGTTGATGTCAGGCATCTTTTCAGTTCCTGAAAGCTGAACTCGCACTGTGGGGTCCACTCTAACTTTTTATCTTTCTTGAGGAGTTCAGTTAGAGGTTTAGCAACCTTGGAGAAATTCTCGACGAAGCGGCGACAATAGCTCGCTAAGCCAAGGAAGCTCCAAACTTGCTTGACCGTCTCAGCTGGAGTCCAATCAAGGACGGCTTGAACTCACTCGGGATTGATAGCAATACCCTTACCAGAGATTACATGGCCTAGATAGGTCACTTCTGGCAACCAAAATTCACACTTGGAGAATTTGGCATAAAGGCGATGCTCTCGAAGTTTCGTCAATACCAGCCTTAGATGTTTGGCATGTTCTTCTTCATTCTTGGAGTAGATGAGTATGTCATCGAGGTATACTATGACGAATTTATCCAAATACTCCATGAATACCGAGTTTATTAACCGGGAGAAGGTGGCTGGGGCATTGGTTAAACCGAAGGACATGACGGTGTACTCGTATTGGCCATAACGAGTAACAAAGGCCATTTTGGGGATGTCCCCGTTTCTGATTTTGATTTGATGGTAGCCCAACCTCAAATCCATCTTGGAAAAGGCTGAGGATCCAGCGAGATGGTCATACAGATCATTGATCCTGGGAAGCGGATACTTGTTCTTGATAGTGACCAAGTTGACAGGTCGGTAATCTACAACCATCCGATCTGTTCCATCCTTCTTCTTGACGAAGAGGACGGGGAAAGCCCAAGGAGAGGAACTAGGACGGATGAAACCC
Source organism: Triticum aestivum (assembly GCF_018294505.1). NCBI lineage: Eukaryota > Viridiplantae > Streptophyta > Magnoliopsida > Poales > Poaceae > Triticum > Triticum aestivum. The sequence continues at coordinate 492,597,699 of NC_057812.1, read as the reverse complement.
TTTTTCAAGGACTCATCGAGTTGGTTCTTAAGCTCGGCTAGTTCTAAGGGTGCCATCTTATAGGGTCTCCTAGAAATTGGAACGGTTCCTGGAACAAGGTCTATCACAAACTCGACATCCCTGTCAGGTGGAACACCTGGCAGTTCTTCTGGAAAGACATCCGGAAAGTCTCGGACTACCGGAATATCTTCAAGGTCTAGAAGGGGGTTGGCATTTAGGGAGTAAAGTTGGCGTTTGGCCACTCGATTTAATACATTGACTGTCTTGCCCGATGGGTGAGTAAGTTGAATGGTTCTAGTTGCACAATCAATCTTAGCATAATGAGCTGACATCCAGTCCATACCCAAGATGATGTTTATGTCCGAGGACTTGAGAGCTATTAGGGATGCAAGGAAGACAAGTCTATCAACAAGAATTTCATTCCCATGGCTTACTCTAGAAGTTTGCCATCTAGAGCCAGGGGTTTGAATTTCCATGGTAGTGGGCATGTCACAGAATGTTGTGTTATGCAATCGAGCATAGCTCTTAGATATGAATGAATGAGATGCTCCAGTATCGAAAAGAATAGATGCCAGATGGCAATTAACAAGGAGCATACCAAGGACGACGTTAGGATCCTCATGAGCCTCCTCAGCTGAGACATAGTTGACATGGCCACGTGCAGTGGTGGCTGGCTTGGCGTAGAATGTCTTTCCCGCTAGCTTACCACAGCCAATGGACTTTCCAGACTGATTGGGGTTGTTGTTCTGAGGACACTCTCGACTATTGTGACCCGGCTCTCCACACTTGAAACATGTCACAACATTGGGGCGTGGAGCAGCATTAGCAGCGGGGCCACCATAGGTCTTGGACGGTGCAAACTGCTGGTTGGAGCGAGGCACCTCAAAGGATGGCCTCGAAACGAACCTGGGTGGCAGTGTCATGCTTGGAATCCACACCCGGCGCTTCTGAGATCCGGAGCTGGATGAAGAGCCAAAATCACGAGAGTGCTTGCGTGAAGCGTCATAGTCAGACTGGCCTGTCTCAGCACTGATGGCTTTATTGACCAACTTCTGAAAGGAGGTGCACTCGTGCAGACGAAGATCGCAGCGAAGCTCAGGGCTAAGTCCCTTGCGGAACCTTGCCTGCTTCTTAGCGTCGGTGGATACCTCTTCAGGAGCATATCGCGCCAGATTCCCAAATTCAGGACTATATGCATCCACAGTCAGTCTTCCTTGGGTGAAATTGCAGAACTCTTCCCTCTTGCGATCTATGAGACCTTCCCGGATGTGATGCTCACGGAAAGCCTCACTGAATTCAGCCCAAGTAGTGATTTGGCCAACCGGGCGCATAGCCTCAAAGTTTTCTCACCAAAGGCTAGCAGGGCCTTCGAGGTGATAGGCAGCATAGGTAACCTTATCAGCTTCAGCTACGTTGGCAGAACGTAGCTTGTGTGTGATGCTGCGGAGCCAGTCATTCGCGTCGAGGGGCTCGACGGAATGATTAAACTTTGGTGGGTACAACTTGATAAAGTCATTGGTTGACACCAAGTCATTTCGCTGATGGCGTGTAGTGTTCTACTCAATCTGCTCCAGCAAGCGGTTAGTCTCACGCTTGTTTATTTCTGCCTCCAGCATAACTTCGGCCAGAGAAGGCGGGTGAGGCAGATTTTCACCCCTAGTTGCACTGGCTTCCCCCTGCTCCGGGGCAGCAGGGTTGCTGCGGGTGTTGACCATCCTAGGAGAAAACAAGACAACGGTTTAGATAAGGATGGCACAAACTTAGCAAGGAAGTGCAGAATGTAAAGGATAACATGGAATGCTAAGACATTCATTGCACGACATGGTAATATAGAAACTGCCATATATATATCATTGGTCATACACACCGTACATTGTTTAGTACAAGCCCAGGCTAGAGTACAACTACGGTGAAAGACATTACATCTCATCAGAGGCATTCCAAGCTCCTATACATTATTTTTCTACAACTCCGGAGCGTGATACACACCAAGTCGTATCCCACGGGTCACGCAGGACTGTGGAGAATACAACTATTACAGTACTAGTGAAACTACTACTAGCTCAGACGGCTCCGTAGTAATCCTCATAAAAGTCGCCACCAAAGCCTGGAAGTGGAACATGATCATCTGGGAACAGACGGTCCTGTGGAGCGTGCGGACCATAGGGACTCGGATGTGGCCTCTGTCCCATAGGCGGTGGAAGACGGGGACCACGAGGAGGGGTGATGCCTCCTAAATCGCGCCACTCCATACAATCCGGCAATCCAGACCGTACAGGGTACAAGTCCCCCATGTCCATGTATCCTGCCTGCACCGCAGGTGCAAACCGAGTCAAAGTGGCCCGATGATCAGAACGAGTGTGGAAAAGCTCCATACACAAGGCCTGATTTTCGCGGTCCTTATCCTCGAGCATCTCGGCAGTGGTGCGGAGTAGTGACTCCTCATGCGTAGAGTCATAGTACAAAGCCTGATAGTACCCCTTTGCTCCAGGAAGTGAGGCTGGCATGTAACGGAAATTGGTGTTCTGTAGCAAGGCAATCCTAGCTCGAATGATAGTCATCATTGAATAGGCTGCATCCTGCACAGACATCTCAATAGTGACCCCAAGTCCATAGGAACAGTGAAGGGGCTCAGTGGCTCCAGGATAAGAGGGATATATCCTGACGGTACAGAGGTACTGGCTCTGGTTGAAGTCTCTGAACTGCTCCTCGGTGGTATATTCCGGATACCACCGATAACCTGACTCGACCATCACTCGAACCAACATGGCCGTGTGGCCGGGCATATCGAGGCACCGGGTCAGACGAACCACTTGGTTCTACGAACGGGTGGCCATCTGAAAGCACAGAATAATGCAAAGGCATTAGAATTTTCTAGGGGAAATCGGACAGCATAACAGCTATAAATGCTTAGAAAAAGATTTGAGACATCCACAACAGTTTGCAATACCACTCAACAACATCATATCAAGGTTCGGATTCAACTGACAACATACTAAAAGTAGTAGAAACTGTACTGAGGCTTGTAACAACAATCCTATAAGCTACTACGGATTAGTCACACGTGAACCTGATAGAAAGAAGAGAGCCTAGTCCTTAACCCACGTCGAATGAGAAGAGAATGACTCAGATCAGAGGGCATAAGGTAAAGGAGTAAAAGAGCCTTACATTCCCTCCCACAATCAATTCCCCTACATATAACTAACGCATTTCTAGACTTGACATCGACCAGTTTGGCTCAACAAACCTAAAGGCAGTCCGGCTCTGATGCCCACGCTGTCAGGACCCCGATTCCAGGTCACATCGATCTAGCCGGTAACACCTCATATCACATTGCGGCCTCACGCACGGTATCCCCACGGGTGTCGCCTTACCATGGCCCGGGACCATTTGCGCCTTTTGGCTCACATATATGATAGTGTCGCTAGAATCCATATGACAGAGAACCCAGGCCGACATGGCTAGTCGTGAACCCAAAGTGGCACAGACCTATGGAGACAGGCATACATGAATCACATCGAGCATGTCGGTCATCAGCGAGTGAATCCGGGCTGTAGCACTGGGCTAACAGGACTCCGGGGAACCCGGGCTATAGCAGGCTAGGCAGGACTCCGGAAGTCACCGCGTGACATTTCCCCGAAGGGACAGACATAGGAACGAAGTGAAACACATGCCGGCCAGTCAAGTGTCCTGAGCAGTAGTGCTGGGCTAGTAGGACTCCGGTGAACCGGGCTGTAGCGAACTACTATGGCTCCAGGAGCACTAGACTACATTTCCCCATAAGAGAGGCTGCCAATGATAAACAACTAGATTGTCAGATCCCACACATACCAAGCATTTCAATCATACACACAATATGCTCGATATGTGCAAATAAAACATGGCATCACAACAAAACTCTACAACTCAAGTACTTTACTTAAAGGCTCCAGAGAGCCATACATAACATGTTCATACAGGTAGGGGTCACATGACCCGACACTCAAGTCATACAAGCACATGTGGAAGCAATAGTCTGAGTATAGACACTAGAAAGAAAGAAGGCTTCTCGAAGCCTGTCTATCTACATAGGGCCCTCCATGGCCAGGATCACCACCTGGGTGGCAAGTCACTCATCGACGTCGAGATCTACATAAAACCCATCGGAGGGGGCGGTGTTGTCCTTTGAAAACAGTAATTAAAGCAAACATGAGTACAAAGGTACTCAGCAAGTCTTACAACAGAACCTACTATACATGCTCATTCTCAAGAAGGTGGTGGAGTTATTGCAGCAAGCCAGCTTTGACTCTTGGCTAAGCTATCCTACGAGACACCACGTGTAAAATAGTTTTCGCACACGAGTCCACTAATCACCAACACAATACTCCACCGGGGATCCTCCCTCATCATCCTACGAGAGGGCCATCTTCGGTACTCGCAGTTATCTTGAGTCTTTAGTAGTAACCATTAACTTGTCTATGAACTGTATAGGCAACCAATTAGTCCTTTACCGTGGACACGGCTATTCAAATAGATGATGTTAACCCTGCAGGGGTGTACTTCTTCATACACGCTCTCACCACTTACCGTCATTTACACGACATGTACTCGACAACCTTCAAGCGGAAGCCCAACGAGGGTGTTGGCCACGGCCTACCTAAACACTCAAGTCTCTAGTCCAGGTTTATCGCCTATCCAGGTTCCATCCGCAGGGAGTCCGGCCGAGGTTTCCACATACGGCCCCGAACGATGTGAACAGGGTCCCGAGACGCCAAACGGGTGCCCGACATACCCGACCATGGTGTATCTACCGCAACATAGCCCACCCCTAGGGTCAGCGCTACGCACGGCCGCCAACACATAACCTACAAACACCAGAAACTATTTGCAACTCCTGGACAGAGTACTTGGGTGATTAAGAAGCCGAGATGGTCAATTAAGGATCCCAATGCATGGTAGTAGCTGATTCTTAAAATCACACATACAAATCTCAGTTCTTAGGGACGGCCCCAATGAAACAACCCACCATGTACTCCTACATGGCCTCTCATCGATACCTTTACCAAATCATGTTCAACACATCTGTCATATTACCGACATAATCACTTCACTCTAGCCCATCACCCAGATGAACCAGACCTGACACAACTCTAAGCATAACAGGCATAGTAAGGTAGGAAACACAAACATGGCTCAATCAACTCCTACACATGCTAGTGGGTTTCATCTAGTTACTGTAGCAATGACAGGTCATGCAGAGCATAAGGGTTCAACTACCATAGCACACAGTAGTTTGAAACATTGTTGTCTTAATGCAGTAAATGAGAGCAGAGGCGAGAACATGGGATTGTATCGATATGATCAATGGGGCTGCTTGCCTGATGGAGTAGTAGTAGGGTATTGCCCTTTAGTTGGATACTCGGAGATATCCTCGGAGGCAGAACCTACCACGAAGGACACACAGAACATAATCAACACATGGCAATATGCAACAATATGATGCATGCTATGACATGGCAAAATGATGTGTCCTGCTTAATGCAATGTGAAACAAGTTGAAATGGGTCCATTTGAATCAAAGATTCAAATGAAAGCTTAAGTTCTTATGCCTAATAAGTGTATTAACTTGTTTCACCTAAGAAGCAAGGTTAAAGTGTATTAACTTGTCTCACTGTGACGTCAGCGAGTCAAAGGCGCCAGCCCAGGTCAAACCTGACTGGTGGGCCCCATCTGTCAGTGTCTCAGCTAACTAACAGAATTAAGTTAGTACTAACTAACTGTCAGTGGGGCCTGGGCCCGCACGTCAGTGACCTAAACTAACTAAAATTAGTTAGCACTAATCCTAACCTAATTACCAGGCCGGCCCCACCTGTCATAGGCTCAGGGGGAGTCAACCTGGGCCCACACGGGTCAAACATGGTCAAAAGGGGTCAAACTCGCCGGCGTTTAGCCGCCGGCGAGGCCAGACGCGGCGGAGGGCTGCGGGTTTCATGCTCCGGCGACTAAATCGACGGCGGAGAGCAGCTACGTGACGCGGGGAGTGAGCCGCGTCATTTGGTGGTGGAAGTGGAGCTCGGGGAGGCCGGGAACGACGCCGGCGACGAGTTTGGTGGCGGCCGGAGTCGGGTGAAGATGAACCCGAAGCTACGGGGCACGGCGAGGCGCGTGGAGTGGTGCGTTGGGCTCCTGCGAGTGTGGTGAGTGTGTTGGACACGGTGGTGTGGCCAGTGGGTGGCCGGAGCATCATCGGCGACGAGCTCGGCGGCGACGCGTGCGGTGGAGCTTCGTGCAGTTGCTACAGTGCATGAGAAGGCAAACGGAGAGGATGGGGAGGTGCAGCAGCTCACGGCGGTGACGTAGGAGCAGACGACAAGGTCGGGGACGAGCTGATGCGGCAGCGACGGTGAAGGGGATCTGCAGCGGTGCTCGGTGAAGTCGAGCTCAAAGAAGACGAAGCAGGGTGCGCGAGCGCTCGGGGCTCGGGCTGCTCGACGGAGAGGACGGTGGCGGAGCTCGTGGACACGGCGGGGCGGCGCGAGGACGATGGTGGACGTGAGAACTACGGTTGCGTGGCTGCGGCAGCGTCGGCCATGGCTTCGAGGGAGCGAGGGAGAGAGCAGGGGGGAGGAATGAGGTGTCCAGGGGGTCGGGGCGGCGCCGCGGAGGCGTTTCGAGGCGTCGCGCTGATGCAGGCGACGGCAGGCAGGCAGGGAGGTGGCGTGGCGAGCTCGGCGGCGTTGCGGTGTCCCTCCTCTGCCTACTGGCAGAGGTAGGTGATGACTGGCACGGGCCAGATGGGCCGGGCCAGCCAGGTAAGTGGCCTCTGGCCTTTCTCTCTCTCTCTCTCTCTTTTCTGTTTTGTTTTCTTTTTCTATTTTTCTGTAACTTTAGGGCTTTATTAAAAATGGTCAGTCACTTACAAAAATCCTGGAAATAATTGTGGACTCTGTTGGGATTATTCCTAACAGCCCTCACTTAAATCCAGAATTATTTGGGCATTCAAAATATTTTATAGCATTTAAATGCCCAAATTCAAATACTTATGATTTAATTCAAAAAATCCAGAATGTCCTAGAAAAGAGTGCACCATTTTTGCCAGGGGTTTTAGCCCAAACCAGAGATGATGAACATTTTGTGAAGGGCATTTTGGGTTCATTGAAACCAATTTTAGTAAACCCTAGTTGGTTTAAGGGGGGTGCTGGGGGTTCTGTTATCCCCATTTCATCTTTCTGGGAAAAATAGACATGATGCAAACACTCTAATGCATGAACTTGCTAGGGTGTGACAGGCGTGAGCACCGTCGCTCCCCTTCCCCGTGGAGGGAGCTATGGTCGCCCCGGGCGGATCGGCCCCGGGCGGTGTCACCGTGTCCTCCTTCCTCTTCTTTGCCGCAGACGGCGGCCTAGCCAACCAATGGCGAACGTCAAAGATCAGCAGCATAATCAAAAACAAGATGGAGCACGAACACTTACTGGTCCATCGCGGCATAGTCCACCTTCCTCTTGGTAAGCTAGAAGCCCGAGAGCCTCACAGCCTGGGGCGCGGGCGCATGGGCTCCGAGAGCAGAAGAAGGAGCAGCAGATGGGCCGGACGTGGCTCTAGGTGGCGCTGGAACAGCAACAGCATCTAGGGAGATCAGCGCCGACCTGTTCTTCGTCGGAACCATGGGCGGCTCCCCCTTCTCTGGGAGGATATCGTCCTCGCCATCATCGTCGGGCAGGAGGCGGAGGATGTCGGCCTTGCGCAAAGGGGAGGTCTCCCCCATCTCCTCGGGGGCTACCTCTAGGTCGCACTCCTCGTCCTCCCCTCTCCTCCTCTCCGTCCCTGCGGGATTCACCAAATGATACGTCCAACATCGCCGTCGCCACAGGGACCTCAGGAGGCACCGGCGGTACTAGGTCGTGCCCGTCAAAGGTGGGCATGGCGGCCACGACCTGCGCCCTGTCCTTCCGGAGGAACAAGGGAGCATGGGGATTCAACGGATACTCTTGGTCGTCTCCGACCAGGAGACGGAGGGCCACGGCCAGCTCCTCGTCGGACAAGGCCTTCAAGCTCAGGTGGAGCTTGTCTTCCCCATCCACAAGCGTCCACAGGGGGTGCGTGCGCACCTGGAGAGGAGCCACCCGCTGCGCCAAGAATTCCTTCAGGAGCATGGCCCCCATCAGTTTCGCCACCTTCGCATTGCCCGGACTCAGGTCGGCGTTCATCTTCTCCAGCACCAGCTTAGCCCGCTCATCGGTAAGCTTCGCGCTGGACCACCCCTCATCAGGCCGGGGCATCCCCATCGGCAGCTTCAGCCGTGGATGGACACACTTGGCATCCATCATAACCCACTTGCTCCTAAAGCCATCAGCCTTCTTCCCGGTCTTCGAAATCGCATTGGCCTTGCCGACTGCGATGAAGTTGGCGCACCCCATGGTGTGGCCTTCGTTGATCCAAAGGTAGAAGAAGTGGCGCAGCAAGGCCACGGACGGCATCACTCTGATGTACGCCTCGCAGTAGAAGGCGAAGATGGACAAGAGAAGAACGGAGTTGGGATGGAGATGAAGGGCCTGTAACCCATAGTGTCGGAAGACCGTGTAGAAGAAGTCGGAGAAGGGGGGAACGAGGCCGGCGGCGATGCTGCTCATGAAGAAGGGGTAAAAGGAGCTCTTCGGAGCTTCGGGCATGGCGGAGCCAGCCCGGAGCATGGTCTCCCCCTTCTTGTTGTTCTCCCCCACCATCAGCAGCTGTGTGACGACAAGGTTTTTCGCTGAGACATTGGGCGCCTCCAGGCCCGACTCGTACCAGGCGGGCGGCGAGTCAACCTTGGTCTTTCGGGGTGCCATTGGACGGAAGCTTGGAAGGAGATTGGAGCATATCTGGAGGTTTCGGAAGCAAGGGGCGAGAAAGCGGATATGGAGCAAGGCGGAGGAAAGCAATGAAGGCGAGCGTAGCCCGCGCCAGCCTTTTGTCAGGCGGGCAGTTGGCGAGGCAACGTGGGGAAGCGGAGACGCCCACGTCCAATCCGTCGCCACACGTTGCCCAAGGCTGCAGGCTGTTGGAGCCCGCGGTGCTCTGCACTTGCCCTTTGGCTTCCCCTCGAAGCCAAGCCCGAGCGCGCCTTGGGCCCGGGGGCTACTGTCGGCGTTCTGGGAACGGGGGTCCCCAGACTTTCCTGCCAGTGGCCCGCAGCGTGGCTCCTACAGCGGCCCCGTATGACCCATCTTCACCAGCAAACATTCAAGACCCTCGGGAGGGGCCAAGCCTCGCGAGGCGGATGACGCATGTAGCGACCAGACCTCAAACAGTCTGATCTCTGTGCTCCAGTGTCATCCCTAGATCAGTAATGCTGACACCACACAGTACTCGGAGGATTTATAGCAGAGTAGCAATCACACACTTATTACATCGAGTGTCTCAAAAGAGAACTTATTACAATAAATATGGCTTAAGGCCATCTAATAACGATAACAGCAGAAGACTTGGAAGATAAGTGAGTCCATCAACTCCAACGACATCACTGAGTATAGAACCATGACCTAAAAACTCCTTAATCCTCGTCTGAAAAGTCTGCAACATTAACGTTGCAGCCCGAAACGGGTCAGCACATGGAATATGCTGGCAATGTAACACATAGAGAGTAATGGAATGAAATAGCTATACTATATGCATATTTGGCTGGTGGAAAGCTCTATGGTTACAGTTTTGCGTAAAGCCAATTTTTCCCTACTTCAAAGGAATAAAATTTATTTAACTATCATGGTAGTTGTTAAACATTGAGAATGGTTGACAGCATTCTCAATCCCAATTAAGCATCATCAATAAACATAACCCAATAAAATTAATTTAGAGTAACATGTTGAGATTCACATGATAATCGAGGTACTAGATACACAAGATGTCCATAACCGGGGACACGGCTAATCATGATTAGTTTGTTACACTCTGCAGAGGTTTGCTCACTTTTACCCACAAGACTCGATCGCCTCCGTTTGGTTTCTCGCACTACACGGTGTTTGAGAAGACGGCTGACCGAGACATAGTCTTTCAGAAGCGCTAGCACCTTACGATCGGGTAGACCGTACCACCTACATCCCCTACATCTGCTAGTCTACCACTGTAAGAGTTCGCACGACTTATTCAACTATGCTAGAGCCCATAATAGCTTGTGGCTGCACACGGAAGTTTCTATTATGAATAGTCTCATGATCCCTTTGAGCCTGGGTGGCGGTCCAAAAGAAAACAGGCAAGTCCTGGAATACCCAGGTGCCTCAATCCACCCAGATGTGTGTTTAAGTTGCCACCTTAGATAAACCATTAATTAACAAAACTCACATCTGTCATGGATATCACTCACCCAATCCACGTCTACTGGCATAGCATGGCATAATAAGCAAACGTAGAAGTAACTCCCAAAGGTTTGATAATAACAGGTAATAGGTACTACCTCATCTACTTCCCATCCCACAATTTAATTAGATCCTAATCATGCAATGTGTGAGGATTGATCTAATGCAATAAAACTGGGTAGTAGAAAAGATATGATTAAAGTGTTACTTGCCTTGCTGATGATCCGCGAAACCTAGCGATTCGAAGTAACAAGCGGCGCACTCCGGGTATTCTATCGCAGACAAACAAACAAGCATACAATAAGTACTCATCTAATGCACGGGTAAAACTCAAATAAGAGATCTAACCAGAAGGTTCAACTTAAGAACTCCGGCTGGCAAAAAAAATCAAATCGAACGAAGCAACGAAAGTCAAACTATGAAAGAAAACAACTTCGTTCTACAAATCTGGATCTAGGGAAAATTTTACAGTAGCAAAATCTTGTTTAAGTTGGTTAAACGGATAGAGGGTTTCGAGACGAAACTCTAGGCGCTTGAATCGCCTGATTCCGATAAACGAGCGAAAAGTAATACTAAAACGAAAATCAGATCAGGAATCGTGATCAGAAAAATCGCGGATTTAATCCGAGAAAAAGAAAAACGACGAACACTCGCTAGAACGAACGGACAAACGCTCACTATCTAAATAAACCGGAAAAACTGATCTATTTAAAAAAATCGAATCTAAAAAAACCAACGGAAAAACCGACGAAAACCGATCTATTTTAAAAAAACGATGGCACGGAAGTCGAGGCGCGGCGAACCTCGGCACGCGAAAACCGGCGGCGGGCGGCGGCGGCGCGGGTGGCGGCGGGGTCGGGCGGCTGGGGCTAGGGTTCCCGGGTGGGCCGGCTTATAAAGCCACCTCGGGCCGGAGTTCTATCCGGACACGGCCCGTAGGTCGGTTCGTTTTTTTTTTTAATTACGCACGGAAGAAAAATAAAAAGAAATACTAAACGGACTCCAAAAATTCCGAAATAAATTTTCACGGGCTTGTAAAATCAAGCCGCACAAGGTGAACATTTATCTGGGACCTAAATACAATTTTGAAAAACACACTTTTTTTTCCTAAATTCAAATAAAACACCGAAATACTCCGAAATAAAATCTTATTTGATTTTATTATTAAATCCTCAATATTTCTCTATTTTGGGAAAGTCATTTTATTCCCTCTCTCATATTTTTGTAATAGAAATAATTGATGATAAAATAGATAAAATCTAATGATCCTATTCTCAAATTTTGAGAAAACTCAAATATGAAAATAACGAAATCCCCAACTCTCTCCGTGGGTCATTGAGTTGCGTAGAATTTCTAGGATCAACCAAAATGCAAAATAAAATATGATATGCAATGATGATCTAATGTATAACATTCCAAATTGAAAATTTTGGATGTTACAACCTACCCCCCTTAAGATGAATCTCGCCCTCGAGATTCGGGTTGGCTAGAAAATAGGTGAGGGTGGTCCTTGAGCAAATCTTCCTCTCGTTCCTAGGTGGCTTCATCCTCTGTGTGGTGGCTCCACTGAACCTTGCAAAACTTGATAACCTTGCTGCGAGTGACTCGGCTGGCAAACTCGAGAATCTTAATTGGTTTCTCCTTGTAGGTCAAATCATTATTTAACTGAATTGTTTCCAATGGCACTGTATCTCTTAAGGGCATGTCAGCCATCTCCACGTGACACTTCTTCAACTGAGAAACGTGGAACACATCATGAACTCTTGACAATCCTTCGGGCAATTCCAACTTGTAGGCCACTTCTCCCATACGCTCCAAAACTTGATATGGTCCTACAAATCGTGGCGCTAACTTTCCCTTAACACCAAAACGCTTTGTTCCCCGAAGTGGTGATACTCAAAGATAAGCTCTATCTCCAACTTCGTAAACTATCTCCTTGCGTTTAGAATCAACATAACACTTCTGTCTGGACTGGGCTATCTTGAGCCTATCGCGAATCAGCTTCACCTTCTGTTCAGACTCTTTAATCAAGTCAGGTCCAAACAACTGGCGGTCTCCAACTTCGTCCCATGATAACGGTGTCCTGCACCTCCTTTCGTACAAGGCTTCGAAAGGGGCCATCTTTAAACTGGTTTGGTAACTGTTGTTGTAAGAGAACTCTGCATATGGCAAATTATCGCCCCAACTAGATCCATAATCTAGCGCACAAGCTCTCAGCATATCCTCCAAAATCTGATTGACTCTCTCGATCTATCCATCTATCTGTGGATGAAAAGATGTACTGAATTCTAGCCTGGTTCCCAAAGTTTCATGTAACTGCTTCCAGAATTTTGAGGTAAACTGGGTTCCTCTATCTGATACGATACTCCTTGGAACTCCACGCAGACATACGATCCTGGTCATGTATATCTTTGCCAACTTAGCACTGGTGTAAGTGGTCTTTACTAGGATGAAATGAGCTACTTTCGTCAATCGATCAACTACAACCCAAATCGAGTCCTAGCCTGAACGAGTCCTGGGCAATCCCGTGATAAAATCCATGCCTAGCTTATCCCACTTCCATTCGGGTATCGGCAAGGGTTGTAACAATCCTGCTGGCTTCTGATGCTCTGCCTTTACTCTCTGACATACATCACAAACTGCTACATACTCCGCAATATCCTTCTTCATTCCGGTCCACCAGAAAATATCCTTCAAATCCAAATACATCTTGGTATTTCCTGGGTGAATCGAATATGGTGAATCGTGTGCCTCTTGCAGAATCAACTTCCTGATCTCCGGGTCATTGGGCACGTAAACACGGTCTTCAAACCATAGGGTGTCGTTCTCATCCTCACGAAATCCTTTAGCTTTTCCTTTGCTCAGTTTCTCCTTTATAGCGGCAATCTCTTTGTCGGTCTTCTGAGCTTCCCTGATTCTATCCATCAAGGTCGACTGAATCTCTAATGCTGATACATAGCCTCTCGGAACTATTTCCACACATAGTTCACGAAGATTTACTGCTAACTCCTTGGGTACTTCTCCCGTCATTAACTTATTGACGTGGCGCTTACGGCTTAATGCGTCCGCTACTACATTAGCCTTTCCGAGGTGATAATGCAATTTCATATCATAATCCTTGATAAGCTCCAACCATCTCCTTTGTCTGAGATTCAACTCCTTCTGGGTGAAAATGCACTTCAAACTCTTATGATCCGTGTACACCTCACAGTGATTTCCAATGAGGAAATGCCTCCATGTTTTCAATGCATGCACTACGGCTGCTAACTCCAAATCATGTGTGGCATAATTTAACTCATGAGGCTTCAGTTGTCTTGAGGCATATGAAACAACTCTCCCTTCCTGCATAAGCACTGCTCCAAGTCCTCGACGTGAAGCATCGCAATACACCTCATAATCTTTGGTCTGGTCTGGCAAAATCAACACTGGTGAGGTAACTAAATGTTTCTTCAACTCCTGGAAACTAGCCTCACATTCCTCCGTCCATATGAACTTGGTATCTTTCTTTAATAACTTCGTCATAGGCTTCACAATCTTTGAGAAATTCTCAATAAATCTCCGGTAGTATCCTGCGAGTCTAAGAAAACTACGGATCTCTCCAACTGTTGTTGGGGCTTCCCACTTGGTCACGGTTTCAACTTTAGCGGCATCTACTGCTATTCCTTCTCCGGATATAACGTGTCCGAGGAATCCTACTTCCTTCAACCAAAACTCACATTTGCTGAACTTGGCATATAATTGATGTTCTCTGAGCTTTCCAAGTACCAAACGCAAATGCTCCTTATGCTCCTCTTCATTCTTCGAATAAACCAGGATATCATCAATGAACACTATGATGAACTTATCCAAGAACTCCATAAACACTTTGTTCATCATGTTCATAAAATAGGCAGGTGCGTTAGTCAGACCAAATGACATAACGGTATACTCATACAGCCCATACCTGGTGGTAAAAGCTGTCTTCGGAATATCCTGTTCTCGAATCTTCAACTGGTGGTATCCTGATTGCAGATCGATCTTGGAAAATACCTCAGCTCCTTGCAATCGATCAAACAGATCGTTGATCATTGGTAGTGGGTACTTGTTTTTGATGGTTACTTCATTCAATCCTCGATAATCAACAACCATCCTTAACGATCCATCTTTCTTCTCCACTAGAAGTACTGGCGATCCCCAAGGTGAAGAACTTGGGGAATATATCCCTTATCCAGTAACTCCTTAATCTGCTTCTTAATTTCCACCAAATCCTTTGCTGGCATCCTATATGGTCTCTTTGATATTGTCCCTGTACCTGGCAATAGCTCAATAAAAAACTCAATATCTCTATCCGGTGGCATGCCTGGCAACTCCTCTGGAAATACTTCAGGGAAATCCTTTACCACTGGTACTTCCTCCTGCACAACTCCTGTTAGGCAATTTACTTGAGTCCTCTTTGGCACATGCCGGGATACATACTTGATCCTTCTCCCTTCTGGGGTGGTAAGCAAAATTGACTTACTAGCACATTCAATATTCGCTTCATACTTTGATAACCAATCCATGCCTAATATCACATCCAATCCTTGGGATTCCAGTACTATTAGGTCTAAGGGAAAAACATAGTTACCAATCCTTAATGGTAACCGATCACACCATAGACTAGCCACATACTCTGCTCCAGGCGAGGTTACTAACATGGGTGACCTAAGGGCTTGGGTTGATAGGTTATACTTATCCACAAATCCCCTTGAGATGTATGAATGTGATGCACTAGTATCAAAAAGAACAAGTGCAGTAAATGACTTAACCAAAAACTTACCAATTAATGCATCAGACTGAGCTTCAACCTCCTCCACGCTAACGTGGTTCACCTGTCCCCTGTTGAAAGGGTTCGGCTTCTTCCCAGAACTTCCATTGCCATTTTGGCCTTCAGGACATTCATTGGCATAATGTCCGGTCTTCTGACACTTAAAGCAAGTGACTTGGCTTAGGTCCTTCTTGGCTAGGGTTGATGGGTTGCTACGGTTCTGGCCGTTGCTTCCTCCATTCCCATTACCATTCTTGGTGCCATTGTGATTGTGCGAGCTACCTCCTCCATGGGTATGCTGAAAATGTCCTCCCGGTCTAGGGGTAAAATGTGGCTTCTGCTGAGCTCCTGAAGTGTACTTTCCTTGTCCATACTTCCTCTTGCGATTCTCAATTTGCTGCTGCTTCCCTTCAATCATAAGAGCACGATCTACCAACTCCTGGTAGTTATTGAAGGTGGCTACCATCAACTACATGCTTAACTCATCATTCAGTCCTTCTAGAAACTTCTCCTGCTTCGCTGCATTCGTAGCGACGTCATCTGGGGCATAACATGCTAACTTACTAAAATCCTCCACATACTGGCCAACTGTCCGTCCTCCTTGGCGCAAGTTGCGAAACTCATGCTTCTTCATGGCCATAGCTCCTGCTGAAACATGTGCAGTATGAAAAGCCTGCTGAAATTGGTCCCATGTGACAGTGTGAACTAGGAAGGTGGCTGTGAAAGTCTCCCACCATGATGCTGCGGGTCCTTCAAGCTGATGTGCGGCAAACTTCACCTTCTCCGCATCTGTGCATCCTGCTGTGGTCAACTCCCTAGATGTCTTTCGGAGCCAATCATCTGCTACCATCGGCTCGGTGCTACTTGAAAACACCGGCGGATTCAGCCTAAGAAAACGGGCTAAGTGGTCAATAGGTGGTGGTGGTGGTGGTGGTGGGTTGTTGTTGTTGTTCCCCTGATTCTGATTCTGGACTAGCAACTGCATCAATGTGTTCTGCTGCTGGATCAACTGGGTGAGCTCCGATGGAAAGGCAAATCCGGGGTCACGTCTCGGAGGCATCTGAGGGTTTAGAAAAGATGAGATGTAAGAATAGAGGGGGTCTAAAGAGAAAACACTACCCATATGCACATGAGGCAAAAACAAACAATTCACTTCATTCAATCAAACACGGGCATACAATCGATCTATCTATCGCAAAAGTGCTTGGACTACTATATTTACATGGTGGACTACTACTACTGATGAGGTGGTCTACTACAAATATTCTTCGGTTGCAGACTCCATGATATCTGCTCCAGCTTCATCAACATAGTCATCATCGCTACTATCTGGATCCGAGTCGGTGCCATCGATGATGATGTAGTCTTCCGGGCTAATTTCCTTGGGTTCTTCGTCTTCATCTACTGGCGTAGGGCCTCCCATAAATATTCCAATCTTCTTGATCAGGTCGTCATTCTTCTCCACCAATACTTCAATTTCTTCTTCATAATCTTCACGTTTAGCCTTGATTTCTTCCTCCAGTTCTTTGATTCTAGTCTTAGCCTTCTTCAGATCTATCATGTCGGCGCACATCTGGTTCTCCTGTCGTCGAATGTGCTGGTTTAACTCCTGGATAAAAGTTGTGATTGATCTATCCTTCCTGGTGCTGATCATCTCCCAGTGCTCATCTCGGCGCCCACAAATCTGGTAGATAATATCCTTGAGGTCCTTGCGGTAGACTTCTCCAATGCGTCCCATGGCGATGTGAGCTGCCATGCTCTTTCCTAGACTCCAAATTGGTGCATCAAAAGAAAACTCTATGGGCTCAGTGACTGGCATGAACGTCCTTTCTGGAACTTGTACTTGAATCATCCAGCGCTCTTCTTCAGGTAAAGTGGCGTTGTAGGTTCCTGTGAAGCTTGGTACTCCTATGTTCAGGTATCTAGTGACTTCCTTCAAGTGACATCCAAAGGGTGTATCTTCATCCGGTTGCGTGAAATTGTTCCTTGCGTCCACCATCCTAAAAGAGTAGAACATATGAGAAGTCAGAAGAGAAGAGGGTGAATAGTGATCTAGGTCTTTAGCTTAGTGGTCGTGTCCTACAGTCAGCGTGTGCTCTGATACCATCTCTGTAGCGACTAGACCTCAAACAGTGTGATCTCTGTGCTCATGTGTCATCCCTGGATCAATAATGCTGACACCACACAGTACTCGGAGGATTTATAGCAGAGTAGCAATCACACACTTATTACATCGAGTGTCTCAAAAGAGAACTTATTACAATAAATATGGCTTAAGGCCATCTAATAACGATAACATCAGAAGACTTGGAAGATAAGTGAGTCCATCAACTCCAACGGCATCACTGAGTATAGAACCACGACCTAAAAACTCCTTAATCCTCGTCTGAAAAGTCTGCAACATTAACGTTGCAGCCCGAAATGGGCCAGCACATGGAATATGCTGGCAATGTAACACATAGAGAGTAATGGAATGAAATAGCTATACTATATGCATATTTGGCTGGTGGAAAGCTCTATGGTTACAGTTTTGCGTAAAGCCAAATTTTCCCTACTTCAAAGGAATAAAATTTATTTAACTATCATGGTAGTTGTTAAACGTTGAGAATGGTTGATAGCATTCTCAATCCCAATTAAGCATCGTCATTAAACATAACCTAACAAAATTAATTTAGAGTAACATGTTGAGATTCACATGATAATCGAGGTACTAGATACTCAAGATGTCCATAACCGGGGACACGGCTAATCATGATTAGTTTGTTACACTCTGCAGAGGTTTGCGCACTTTTCCCCACAAGACTCGATCGCCTCTGTTTGGTTTCTCGCACTACATGGTGTTTGAGAAGACGGATGACCGAGACATAGTCTTTCAGAAGCGCTAGCACCTTACGATTGGGTAGACCGTACCACCTACATCCCCTACATCTGCTAGTCTACCACTATAAGAGTTCGCACGACTTAGTCAACTATGCTAGAGCCCATAATAGCTTGTGGCTGCACACGGAAGTTTCTAGTATGAATAGTCTCATGATCCCTTTGAGCCTGGGTGGCGGTCCAAAAGAAAACAGGCAAGTCCTGGAATACCCAGGTGCCTCAATCCACCCAGATGTGTGTTTAAGTTGCTACCTTAGATAAACCATTAATTAACAAAACTCACATCTATCATAGATATCACTCACCCAATCCACATCTACTGGCATAGCATGGCATAATAAGCAAACGTAGAAGTAACTCCCAAAGGTTTGATAATAATAGGTAATAGGTACTACCTCATCTACTTCCCATCCCACAATTCAATTAGATCCTAATCATGCAATGTGTGAGGATTGATCTAATGCAATAAAACTGGGTAGTAGAAAAGATATGATCAAAGTGTTACTTGCCTTGCTGATGATCCGCGAAACCTAGCAATTCGAAGTAACAAGCGGCGCACTCCGGGTATTCTATCGCAGACAAACAAACAAGCATACACTAAGTACTCATCTAATGCACGGGTAAAACTCAAATAAGAGATCTAACCAGAAGGTTCAACTTAAGAACTCCGGTTGGCAAAAAAATCAAATCGAACGAAGCAACGAAAGTCAAACTGCGAAAGAAAACAACTTCGTTCTACAAATATGGATCTAGGGCAAATTTTACAGTAGCAAAATCGTGTTTAAGTTGGTTAAACGGATAGAGGGTTTCGAGACGAAACTCTAGGCGCTTGAATCGCCTGATTCCGATAAACGAGCGAAAAGTTATACTAAAACGAAAAATCGGATCAGGAATCACGATCAAAAAAATCGCGGATTTAATCCGAGAAAAAGAAAAACGACGAATGCTCGCTAGAATGAACGGACGAACGCTCACTATTTAAATAAACCGGAAAAACCGATCGATATATAAAAACCAAATCTAAAAAAAACGATGGAAAAACCGACGAAAACTGATCTATTTTTTTAAAAAAACCGATGGTACGGAAGTCGAGGCGCGGCGAACCTTGGCGCGCGGAAACCGGCGGCGGCGTCCGGCGGCGGCGGTGGCGGCTGCGGC